>NW_015390676.1:0-3135 GCF_001527695.2 Protobothrops mucrosquamatus | reverse complement strand
TCCGCCTAGCCAGAATACATTATCCCTCCCCCTCAGTTACATTGTTCAGAACTTCTCTCTGCCATCCTTTTGTCTTGTTAAGTGTGTCTTCTACCCAAGCCTCCTGAAATCTAGTGCCTACGTGCAGGGCTTGGCTAATCCTTCTATTGTTAATCAATTGTGACCGTTTTATTTTTAAACTTCTCTGTTTCTCACACCATGTCAACTAAGCATCTGGATTTGTGCAAGGTGTGAACTGCACTCAATGTGTAGTCCTTAAGGCAACTGCATCTACATGGAGGAAAGTATGCAGTGGGTTACCCCAAGGCTCTGTCTTAGGCCCAGTACTCTTCACTATCTTCATCAATGATTGAGATGAGGGGATAGATGGGAAACTCATCCTATTTGCAGATGACACCAAGCTGGCAGGAATAGCCAACACTCCAGAAGATAGGTTTAAGATACAGAAGGATCTTGACAGACTTGAACATAGGGCGCTATCTAACAAAATGAAATTTAATGTTGAAAAAAGTAAGGTTCTACATTTAGGCAAGAAAAACCAGGTACAGTATAGGTCAGGGGTCTTCAAACTTGGCCCTTTTATGACTTGTGGACTTCAACTCCCAGAATTCCTCAGCCAGGCACGCTGGCTGAGGAATTCTGGGAGTTGAAGTCCACAAGTCATAAAAGGGCCAAGTTTGAAGACCCCTGGTATAGGTGGCACCTTGCTCAATAGTAGTAACTGTGAGAGGGATCTTGGAGTCCTAGTGGACAATCACTCAAATATGAGCCAGCAGTGTGCTGCAGCTGCCAAAAAAAGCCAACACAGTGCTAGGCTGCATTAACAGAGGGATAGAATCAAGATCACATGAGGTGTTAATACAGGTAGTCCTCAACTTATGACCACAATTGAGCCAAAAATTATGTTGCTAAGTGAGAAATTTGGTAAGTGAGTTTTGCCTCATTTTATGACTTTTCTTGCCACATTTGTTAAGTGAATAACTGCAGTTCGTAAATTAGTAACATAGTTGTTAACTGAATCTGGTTTCTCCATTGATTGTGTTTGTCAGAAGGTTGCAAAAGGGGATCGCATGGCCCCAGGACACTGCAACTGCCATAAATGTGAGTCACTTGTCAAGCATCCAAATGTAAATCACGTGACCATGGGGATGGTGCAACAGTCACACTTGTGAAAAATGGTCATAAGTCACTTTTTTCAGTGCCGTTGTAACGTTGAATGGTCACTAAATGAACTGCCATAACTCAAGGACTACCTGTACCACTTTATAATTCCTTGGTAAGGCCACACTTGGAATACTGCATCCAGCTTTTGTCACCACGATATAAAAAAGATGTTGAGACTCTAGAAAGAGTGCAGAGAAGGGCAACAAAGATGATTAGGGGACTGGAGGCTAAAACATATAAAGAACAGTTGCAGGAATTGGGTATGTCTAGTTTAATTAAAAGAAGGACTAGGGGTGACATGATAGAAGTGTTCCAATATCTCAGGGGCTGCCACAAGGAAGAGGGGGTCAACCTATTCTCCAAAGCACCTGAGGGCAGGACAAGAAGCAATGCATGGAAACTAATCAAGGAGAGAAGAAACCTAGAACTAAGGAGAAATTTCCTGACAGAACAATTTATCAGTGGAACAACTTGCCTCCAGAAGTTGTGGGTGCTGCAACACTGGAAGTTTTAAAGAAGAGATTGGACAATCATTTGTCTGAAATGGTATAGGGTTTCCTGCCTGAGCCAGGGGGTTGGACTAGAAGACCTCCAAGGTCCCTTCCAACTCTGTTATTATTATATTATGCTATTATTATGGTTATGTAGGATATGTTACAATGGACTAGGTTCATAGAACATTGAAGCCAAGCAAAGCACATCATGGCTTAGCCACCTCAGTGGATAAGAGACCCCATAGATATTTTGCAGAGGCCTGAGGTGCTCTGGTAGAATTTAATGGCTGCTGGGTTAAATTCCATAGAAGAGGCACAACCTGATTTCTTTTCTTTCAAGGAGTTGGCTGAAGCAGACTTTGCTGCAGATGGAACAATGCATGTGGTACTATTTTCTACAGGTAGTCCTTGACTTACGACCACAATTGAGCCCCAAATTTACATTGCTAAATGAGACAGTTGTTAAGTGAATTTTGCCCCATTTTACAACCTTTCTTGCTACAGTTGATAAGAGAATCACTGCAATTTTTCAGTTAGTAACACAATTATTAAGTGAATCTGGCTTCCCCATTGACTTTGCTTGTCAAAAGGTCTCAAAAGGTGATTACATGACCCCAGGAAACTGCAACTGTCGTAAATATGAGCCAGTTGGCAAGCAACCTTACATTAATAGACCAATGTCAGACCAATCAGTTTAACATCAATACCTGGGAAGAATCTGGAAAAGATAATCAAAAAACAGATCTGCGTACAACTAGAAGCAAACCAAGTTATAACTGGTAGCCAGCACGGGTTTGTTAAAAACAGATCATGCCAAACCAATCTTATTTCATTCTTTGATAAAGTGACCAAATTAGTAGACCAGTGAAATGTTGTGGACATAGTATACTTAGATTTCAGTAAGGCATTTGTTAAAGTAGACCACAACCTAATCCTTGGTAAGCTAGAAAAAGGTGGAATAGACAACATCACCACCAGATGGGTTTGTAGCTGGCTGGCAAACCATACTCAACGAGTAGTCCTCAATGGTACTATATCCACATGGAGAGAAGTAAGCAGTGGGGTACCATAAGGCTCTGTCTTAGGCCCAGTACTCTTCAATATCTTCATCAATGACTTAGATGAGGGAATAGAAGGGGAACTCATCAAATTTGCAAATGACACTAAACTGGCAGGAATAGCCAACACCCCAGAAGACAAGCTCAGGATCCAAAAAGGTCTTGACAAACTTGAACAATGGCCACTATCCAACAAAATCAATTTCAATGTGGAGAAAAACAAAGTTTTACATTTAGGCAGGAAAAATCAAAGATATAAGTACAGATTAGGTGAGACCTGGCTCAAAAACAGTAACTGTGAGAGGGACCTTGGAGTCCTAGTGGACGATCACTTGACTATGAGCCAGCAATGTGCAGCAGCAGCCAAAAAAGCTAATACAATCCTGGGTTATATAAACAGAGGCATAGAATCAAGATCA
>NW_015390675.1:40870-42679 GCF_001527695.2 Protobothrops mucrosquamatus | reverse complement strand
GAAAAATACTCTTAAATAATCATAGATGACCAACTTACAATATAAAAAATGAGTGGAAGCTTATGCTCTTTGTAAATAGATGTTGAATCCCATAAATCCAGAAAGCCAAACTGGCTTTCATCATTGGTTACTAAGACGTTTCAGTTTAGTTACTGAATTGTTCAGATGACTTCCAAGGTCCCTTCCAACTCTATTATTATTATTATTATTATTATTATTATTATTATTATTATTATTATTATTATTATTACTATTACTATTACTATTACTATTACTATTACTATTACTATTACTACTACTACTACTACTACTATCAGTGCAGCTACAGCTACAGGAGAAAGGTCTAGACCAGGGGTAGGCAACCTTGGCTCTTTTATGACTCATGGACTTCAACTCCCAAAATTCCTGAGTCAGCATGGCTGGCTCAGGAATTCTGGGAGTTGAAGTCCACAAGTCATAAAAGAGCCAAGGTTGCCTACCCCTGGTCTAGAATCAAAGCTCTCTTCCATCACATGACCTAAAACAAGCTATACATTCCCACCCATAATATGGTAAATTCACTCAATGTTCTTTTAATGTTTTTATAACTAAAGTTATTAATATGTGTTCCATCCTATAAGCTATTGTTTAAAATATCTTGTTAATTGAATTAAAGATGGCATCTCAGTGTCTTTATGGTGACTATGCACGACTCACAATGGAGCTTCACATCTCAGGGACACTCAATTTGGGGCCCTGCCAATGTTTGGGCTAACTCTCACAATCCTTTGTTGATGTATTGATTAGGGCTGTGTAGAGTTGCGGTTCAAAAGACTCAGAAGGCATCAAGTTTCCCAGTTTCAAAACACATGCGCCTGTTTATTTCAATGACAGTTTACAATCAGAGCAGCAGTAGGAAAATGCAAATCTTTAAAAATGTTATAAATATGACCCATGTCTTACACTTATGTGAGAGAACACCCACAACCTGCTGCATTCTTTTCAGAATACATTTCTTATGGAAAGGATGATGGACTTCAGTTAAATAATACCAATTCCCACATGCAATAACCTACACAACCATCTATGTAAAATGGCTGATATGAATAGGGAATAATACCAGATGATATTTGTGCAAAGCAGCTTCCCAAATGATCTGTCAAGCTTTCATATACCCGCCTCCCCTCAAAAGTTGGGTTGAAACAGGCATAATTGCAAGAAAAATCCATACTACTCCCGTGAGATATATCACTAAGAAGATTATATTATAGAAACGCCATCCCATCTCCCGCCCATAAGATTAGCTAAAATGGGTCTCAACGTTTTCTCTAAATGTTGGAAATGCAATCTGACAATTGGAACATACTATCATAATGTGGTGGGAGTGCACGCGAGCTTGTGATTTTTGGACGAAGGTTAAAGAATGGCTGGAAGAAATACTAGAGCGAGTGGTAGAGTTAAAACCAGAATTTTTCCTATTAGGTATAACAACGCAGAAGTATGACAAAGGCATACTCTATTTGATGCTACACATTCTAACGGCTTCCAGATTGGTTTATGCTCAAAATTGGAGGAATAAAGGAATTCCAACGGAAGAAGAAATCCTGTATAAAATTTTATCATGTGCTGAGATGGGGCGTTGTCTTACCTGAACGCCGTTTCTCAGCACGGAGATGGATAATCCACGATAGGGTTAACTTAATCCTCCTGCCCAATCAGATCAAGTCAGCCAAACTTGCCACGCCTGTCCTGGGCCTATCATCCCCAGTTTTTGACGAGGACGCAGCACTGGCTGACAGCAAGACGTATCGGCTCACAGACTAACCCCTA
>NW_015390675.1:31848-36734 GCF_001527695.2 Protobothrops mucrosquamatus | reverse complement strand
CTGGATCTTTGGATAATCCACGATAGCTAACTACCTGCCTGTGAGCCAGTCTTGCAACGTGTGCTCTGGGCCAGATCAAGTCGAAAACTGGGGATGATAGGCCCAGGACAGGCGTGGCAAGTTTGGCTGACTTGATCTGATTGGGCAGGAGGATTAAGTTAACCCTATCGTGGATTATCCATCTCCAGTGCTGTAGAAGGACAGGCTCACTATGGCTATGAAAGACAAGACAGAACTGGAATATTTCGAAATCTGGGACAAATTTTATCGCTGGTATGAATCAAGGAGAACCGCTCGGATCTTAAGCTAACGATAGGATTGAAACATACATATAATTGTACATATAATTGTATATATAATTGTATTGTGTAGAAGAATGAGGCTTATATAGAGATTAAGGATGATGTATTAAGTTTTTGTATCACAAGAAACAAACTGTTAGGAATATTTATTCTGGAATGCCACTTGTGTCCATTTTTGTTTTAATTGTATTATAAATAAAAAACTTTTTATAAAAAAACAAGAAAAGAAAAGCCATCCAATGGCAGGTGTTAGTTGCGTAGTAATACCTATTATATAATTTTGCCATTTTAATACAAATTAGAAGTTACCAACCTATTGGGTTGGAGTCATTGGGTTAACCACCAGTAGTCTGAGTTATATCTAACATTATCTACCTTCTGAGTGAACCTCCTCCACCAAGGTACAGACGCATTCTCTTGAAGGAATTTTCATATTTTAACCATACATATACATGCATTGTTTTCAGTTCATAAAATTCTGGACAGAATATGGACAAAGTACACTGAAAAGCCTTGAACATACTGAAGTATTTGAAAATCACTGGAAAGTTCTAGTCTAAAGCACTGAAATGTTTTTCCTCTTGCATCCAGAAATAGTCTCTAAAAAAGACTCATCTGTCCTTACCTTGAATTCCTTAATGCCAGTATAGATGCTCATTGGGCCTGATTCATTTTCTCCATTGGGCCGAGTGTCTGCTACAATCTCTATAACCTGTTCCAAAGCTAGTCTCATTCTGTGGAACACTGCTCCTTTGTTAACACGGGCAGATTCACAGTCGGGATGCCTTAAACAGGTCTGAAGATCAATAATTTGAGCGGAAAAAAAAAAAAGCAATAAGCAAGCAGATAAATAAAAATACATCAACACTATTTGGATCTTTCTGTGCTATATACTAAGGTGCATCCCATTAATGGCCCCCCTCCCACCCCCGGGCAAATCAGCCAAGGCTGCTTATCAGTTTCATCAGTGAGTCAGCCACTGCATTTGTCAACATTTCCTCTGGGGTCCCTCAGAAAGCCTTCCGGTCTCTAGACATGTTGACTGATGTGGCTTTAGTCAATGCTGTCCCTAGGTGTTCTGGAGAGTGGCTCTCAAGTCTTTTGCTTTGCTGATAACAAACAGAAAAAAATTAGTTACCTTGGAGGCAGTGAGAAGCATCATGGTACATTTCTCAAGAATAGACCTAGCAGCTGCCATTTTAGCTTTCTTCTTTTCATCTTTCAGATCCTGACGAAAGAAAAGCAAAACCTTCTAACAGAGAACAATAATTCTTGGGAAAGGGAGGTGTAGGGCATCTACTGAAAAACAAAGCATGTCATATCTTTTAATTATTAAAAAAAGACAGAACCTCATAATGGGATATGGAGAGAAATTTGGGCAGGTTTTCTGTTGCTTCTAAACTATTAAATTCATGTGATTTCAGTGTAACGCCTTCTGAAAACATAACTAAACGTGNGAAAAATACTCTTAAATAATCATAGATGACCAACTTACAATATAAAAAATGAGTGGAAGCTTATGCTCTTTGTAAATAGATGTTGAATCCCATAAATCCAGAAAGCCAAACTGGCTTTCATCATTGGTTACTAAGACGTTTCAGTTTAGTTACTGAATTGTTCAGATGACTTCCAAGGTCCCTTCCAACTCTATTATTACTACTACTACTACTACTACTACTACTACTACTACTACTACTACTACTACTACTACTACTACTACCAGTGCAGCTACAGCTACAGGAGAAAGGTCTAGAACAGGGGTAGGCAACCTTGGCTCTTTCATGACTCATGGACTTCAACTCCCAAAATTCCTGAGTCAGCATGGCTGGCTCAGGAATTCTGGGAGTTGAAGTCCACAAGTCATAAAAGAGCCAAGGTTGCCTACCCCTGGTCTAGAATCAAAGCTCTCTTCCATCACATGACCTAAAACAAGCTATACATTCCCACCCATAATATGGTAAATTCACTCAATGTTCTTTTAATGTTTTTATAACTAAAGTTATTAATATGTATTCCATCCTATAAGCTATTGTTTAAAATATCTTGTTAATTGAATTAAAGATGGCATCTCAGTGTCTTTATGGTGACTATGCACGACTCACAATGGAGCTTCACATCTCAGGGACACTCAATTTGGGGCCCTGCCAATGTTTGGGCTAACTCTCACAATCCTTTGTTGATGTATTGATTAGGGCTGTGTAGAGTTGCGGTTCAAAAGACTCAAAAGGCATCAAGTTTCCCAGTTTCAAAACACATGCGCATGTTTATTTCAATGACAGTTTACAATCAGAGCAGCAGTAGGAAAATGCAAATCTTTAAAAATGTTATAAATATGACCCATGTCTTACACTTATGTGAGAGAACACCCACAATCTGCTGCATTCTTTTCAGAATACATTTCTTATGGAAAGGATGATGGACTTCAGTTAAATAATACCAATTCCCACATGCAATAACCTACACAACAATCTATGTAAAATGGCTGATATGAATAGGGAATTATACCAGATGATATTTGTGCAAAGCAGCTTCCCAAATGATCTGTCAAGCTTTCATATACCTGCCTCCCCTCGAAAGTTGGGTTGAAACAGGCATAATTGCAAGAAAAATCCATACTACTCCCGTGAGATATATCACTAAGAAGATTATATTATAGAAAAGCCATCCTATCTCCCGCCCATAAGATTAGCTAAAATGGGTCCCAACGTTTCCTCTAAATGTTGGAAATGCAATCTGACAATTGGAACATACTATCATATGTGGTGGGAGTGCACGCGAGCTTGTGATTTTTGGACGAAGGTTAAAGAATGGCTGGAAGAAATACTAGAGCGAGTGGTAGAGTTAAAACCAGAATTTTTCCTATTAGGTATAACAACGTAGAAGTATGACAAAGGTGTACTCTATTTGATGCTACACATTCTAATGGCTTCCAGATTGGTTTATGCTCAAAATTGGAGGAATAAAGGAATTCCAACGGAAGAAGAAATCCTGTATAAAATTTTATCATGTGCTGAGATGGACAGGCTCACTATGGCTATGAAAGACAAGACAGAACTGGAATATTTCGAAATCTGGGACAAATTTTATCGCTGGTATGAATCAAGGAGAACCGCTCGGATCTTAAGCTAACGATAGGATTGAAACATACATATAATTGTACATATAATTGTATATATAATTGTATTGTGTAGAAGAATGAGGCTTATATAGAGGTTAAGGATGATGTATTAAGTTTTTGTATCACAAGAAACAAACTGTTAGGAATATTTATTCTGGAATGCCACTTATGTCCATTTTTGTTTTAATTGTATTATAAATAAAAAACTTTTTATAAAAAAAAAGAAAAAAAAAGAAAAGCCATCTAATGGTAGGTGTTAGTTGCGTAGTAATACCTATTTTATAATTTTGTCATTTTAATACAAATTAGAAGTTACCAACCTATTGGGTTGGAGTCATTTGGGTTAACCACCAGTAGTCTTGAGTTGTATCTAACATTACCTACCTTCTGAGTGAACCTCCTCCACCAAGGTACAGACACATTCTCTTGAAGGAATTTTTATATTTTAACCATACATATACATGCATTGTTTTTAGTTCATAAAATTCTGGACAGAATATGGACAAAGTACACCAAAAAGCCTTGAACATACTGAAGTATTTGAAAATCACTGGAAAGTTCTAGTCTAAAGCACTGAAATGTTTTCCCTCTTGCATCTAGAAATAGTCTCTAAAAAAGACTCATCTGTCCTTACCTTGAATTCCTTAATGCCAGTATAGATGCTCATTGGGCCTGATTCATTTTCTCCATTGGGCCGAGTGTCTGCTACAATCTCTATAACCTGTTCCAAAGCTAGTCTCATTCTGTGGAACACTGCTCCTTTGTTAACACGGGCAGATTCACAGTCGGGATGCCTTAAACAGGTCTGAAGATCAATAATTTGAGCGGAAAAAAAAAAAGCTATAAGCAAGCAGATAAATAAAAATACATCAACACTATTTGGATCTTTCTGTGCTATATACTAAGGTGCATCCCATTAATGCCCCCCCCTCCCACCCCCGGGCAAATCAGCCAAGGCTGCTTATCAGTTTCATCAGTGAGTCAGCCACTGCATTTGTCAACATTTCCTCTGGGGTCCCTCAGAAAGCCTTCCGGTCTCTAGACATGTTGACTGATGTGGCTTTAGTCAATGCTGTCCCCTAGGTGTTCTGGAGAGTGGCTCTCAAGTCTTTTGCTTTGCTGATAACAAACAGAAAAAAATTAGTTACCTTGGAGGCAGTGAGAAGCATCATGGTACATTTCTCAAGAATAGACCTAGCAGCTGCCATTTTAGCTTTCTTCTTTTCATCTTTCAGATCCTGAGGAAAGAAAAGCAAAACCTTCTAATAGAGAACAATAATTCTTGGGAAAGGGAGGTGTAGGGCATCTACTGAAAAACAAAGCATGTCATATCTTTTAATTATTAAAAAAAGACAGAACCTCATAATGGGATATGGAGAGAAATTTGGGCAGGTTTTCTGTTGCTTCTAAACTATTAAATTCATGTGATTTCAGTGTAACGCCTTCTGAAAACATAACTAAACGTG
>NW_015390675.1:11016-30689 GCF_001527695.2 Protobothrops mucrosquamatus | reverse complement strand
ATCTTATAAAAATTTTCACGTAAATTTTGTGCTTGTGTAAACTTCACATTTCTCACCCAGATCAGCTCCCAAGTGTCCATAGGTATTGTTTCTCCTATATTTTGAGCCCATTTAATCATACAGTCTTTAACTAGTTCAGTTTCTGAGTCCAATTCTAATAAAACATTATATATCCTCTTAATATGAGCTTTGGCACCATTTCTTATTTGCTTCAAAAAAATCCCATCTTCCAAAACAAAAGAAGTCTTTTTATCAATTCGCCATCTATCTTGAATTTGTCCATACAAAAGCCAAGAAAAATTTGGGTTGTTTTGCTTTAACACATCCATTGATTTTAGGCACCAGTTACCACCACCACTCTGGTATAACAAATCTTTATAGGTAGGTCCCTCCATCACCACTCCTCTAGTTATAGCTTGAAAAATATGCGACGGGATCACCCAGAGTGGTAACCTAACATTAAACTTAAAGAAGTATTTTTGCCAAACTCTTAACAATGCAGACCTTATTATATGATTTCTAAAGGTTTTATCAGTTTTTTTCTGCATAAAAAGATAAGCATGCCACCCAAAGTACAAGTCCCAGCCTTCGACATTCAAAATCCCTTTGTTGGACAAGTTAATCGACGATGAAGATGTTAATTCTACTTAATTCTTAGAATTCCAAGTAGAATGAGAATGATAGCTGAAATAGCTTCAGTCAGTAAAGGAGACATGTCTCATATCTCTGATTTATCAATATAAAACATTCTACAGATATAACACAACATTTTTTCTTTTACAATATAGAAGTTACAGAGAAGGAATTCAAAAGATCTAACAATTTAGATTTGGTTTCAACAGAATTAAAGGAGTTGTTTGCTAGTATAGAACAATTAAAGGAATTGTTTGCTCGTCTAGATCAGGAAAAGTAACCACACTTTTTTACCACTTTCTTCAAGGTAGATAGCAGCAGAGGGCCAGGCAACAATATGATATGTCCTAAGGATCTGGAACACCTTTTTGGAACTAAATGGGGGGGGCTTTCTCTTTGCTTAAGTAATATTAGTGTCTTATGTCTGTCAGAAACATCTCATTTTGTCACAAAATCAAGGTGCTTTTCTTCAGCATAGTAGTTTGCTGGCAAAGTCTGGCAGGCAGTCTTAGATGCTCAAGTGGGAAGCTATTTGCAGACTTCTCACCACGCTCTTCATGCTGAGAAAGAATTTCTGCTGACCCAGCAATCTATTTATGAACATTTTCCCACTGATGGTCAGTCAGCATTCCATACTCAGCCTATTGTGGGGGTTTTGTTTTTTATTTAACGATGGTAGTTTCCCAGTATATTTCTGCTTTATTTTTTTCCTTTTGTACTTTTGCAAATGTTGGGTCATCCAAGACTGCCAGTACTTCACAGCTGGGAGAAAACACTGCTGCTATGGCTCAATTAGGACAGATGCTGAGACTAAAAGTCACTAGTATTACTAAAGTCAGTGGTATTATACCTTTTATGGTTATTAACCGTGACAGCTCAGATGGAATCTCACTGTTCAGAGGCACTTTTATGTCTTACAATACTCAATAAACTGCAGATTGGGTGCACACATTATAAACACCAATTGTACGTTTTTAACCAGGTGACCATTCTGCCTTTCTGTAAAAAGGCAGAATTGAGAATGAGGTAATTTTTGCTACTGTTTTCTACAAAGCATTGAACAGACAGACTTTTGTCTAGTACTTACATTTTGTCGATCTCCAGTTAAATGGGCAAATTCCACCATTTCATTTCCAAACTGGCTGAATATTTGCACAAATTCCTGAAAACTGCTCACTTTCTCTAACTGTTCCATTGTCATAAGGACCTGTCAAATATGTTGAAATCATGAATGATTGATGTATCACTGACAAGACAAATTTAGAATTTCTCAAAATCAGTTCCTGTTTTCTCTATTAAGATGCAACTAGTTCTGCATGGCCATACAGTCAAGATTATTTATGTACTCTTACTATACACAATGCAGTTTAACTTTATGTATTACTGGATGAAAGGCTTATTTATTGCTCCCATAATAGCTATACATATCTATTACGTATTATCTAGCTTAAATTTAGCACTTAGGTTTCCTATTAATAAGAAAATGTATGTACACACATACACATACACAAACACACACACATCAGTACGCTGACGATACGCAGCTGTACATTTCCACCCCAGGCCACCCCAACGATGCCCTTGACGTGATGGCCCGTTGCCTGGAGGCCGTACGGGTCTGGATGGGGAGGAACAGACTCAGGCTCAACCCCTCCAAGACCGAGTGGCTGTGGCTGCCGGCGCCTCGGCATAGTCAGCTGACCCCATCGCTGACTATAGNTGCGGGACTGGCCTAGGGGAAACTTTTAGAGGGGGTTTTAATTATATTTTAATTAGATCAAATTTAAATATTTCCTTTTTAACTAATTTTTAAACTTGTAATGTTATTTGTGTATTTTTACCCGATTGTTAGCCGCCCTGAGTCCGCAAGGAGAAGGGCGGGATATAAATTTAATAAAATAAATAAATAAATAAATAAATACTGTTTTCTACAAAGCATTGAACAGACAGACTTTTGTCTAGTACTTACATTTTGTCGATCTCCAGTTAAATGGGCAAATTCCACCATTTCATTTCCAAACTGGCTGAATATTTGCACAAATTCCTGAAAACTGCTCACTTTCTCTAACTGTTCCATTGTCATAAGGACCTGTTAAATATGTTGAAATCATGAATGATTGATGTATCACTGATAAGACAAATTTAGAATTTCTCAAAATCAGTTCCTGTTTTCTCTATTAAGATGCAACTAGTTCTGCATGGCCATACAGTCAAGATTATTTATGTACTCTTACTATACACAATGCAGTTTAACTTTATGTATTACTGGATGAAAGGCTTATTTATTGCTCCCATAATAGCTATGCATATCTATTACGTATTATCTAGCTTAAATTTAGCACTTAGGTTTCCTATTAATAAGAAAATGTATGTACACACATACACATACACAAACACACACACAATGACCATGTACTGAACTCAACTTCAGTTAAAAATATTTAATTGTCACTTCCATAATATACAATATAAAACTGTTTGCAAAATGTACAATCAGTATTCACAAAATCATAATTACCTTGTTTCTAGAAGCTATAATTTGCTTAATAACTATTATGTCAGCCAACACCAATACTTTAGTAACCGAGGAAAGCAAGAGCCTTGCAGCTTTTACCACTCCTGTTTTGTCTGTAAAAATTGTTATCTGGCCATCAGATTCTGGACGATCCAAGGTTGCAATGTCTGTAAGCTGTGCAATCGTCTCACCTAAAAGCAAAAAGTAGTTAGTTCAGCCTTGCTCCAAATACAGAATCCACTGGTTAAAAACCGTATTTTACAAAAGAGCTCTAGGCCATCAGTGGAGCAGAAAGAGAATTTTAAATTCTGTGCATTATTTTTATCAATGAGATGGTGGTGCTGGTTATGACGAGATGTGGTGCTGGCTACCAGCTTGGCTGACTTCAAAAAAGTGTTGGGCCAATTCAGGGAAATCCTGGGGATCCATAGTGATTAGCTTTGATGGCAGTGTAATTGCCTCTGAAAGCCATCTGTGGGAGACTAATGGGCTTTCTTGCACAATGGGGGACCACCAGGAAAAGAGACTGCTGGACTTAATAGGCTACTGTCTGATACAGTAGGACATTGCTTATGTTGTAGCAGGAAGTAAGCTTGTTCACCTTTATTTTAAAACGTTTATAATTTGTCTTATTATGATTTGGGGACCAAGGAAACTCATTAATGTTACAGCATCACAAAATATGAAAATTTACTGAGTAGACCATATACATATGTAGATCTATTTAATATATATATAGTGCTTCACTTACAATCACAATTGAGCCCAAAAATTCTGTTGCTGTATGAGACTGTTGTTAAATGAGTTTTGCCCCATTTTATGACCTTTCTTGCCACAGTTGTTGTGAATCACTGCAACTGTTAAGTTAGTAACAGTTGTGAATCACTGCAACTGTTAAGTTAGTTATTAAGTGAATCTGGCTTCCCCATTGACTTTGCTTGTCAGAAGGTCGTAAAAGATGATCACTTGACCCCAGGACACTGCAACCGTCATAAATACGAGCCAGTTGCCAAGCATCCAAATTTTGATCATGTGATCAAGATGCTGCTGCAATGGTCACAAGTGTAAAAACTATCATAAGTCACTTTTTCAGTGCCAGTGTAACTTCAAAAGGTCATTAAATGAACTGTTGTAAGTCAAGGACTACCTATATGTCCTAGTTAGTCATTTTTATGCTTACAAAATATGGAGAACAGTGGTATATCTTTTTTAATCGCCCTGTCAATTAGTTCCTCTTCTGTAAACGTCCATATTTTGAGAAAGAAGGCTGTTGTAATCATCAAATACTCCTCATCGAAAAGAATTTGGTCCCATTTTAAAGCATGAAGCATCTAGAATACTGTCCAGCTCACATCACTCAACATTCTGAGAAATTAGGAACTGCAATTCATGCTCCAAAGAACCAATAAATTTATAATTAGAGTTACTGTTTTAAATCACAGCAGATATTTATGAGAACTGTGTCTATTCCAGTTTCTTTGTGATGATGCTTTCCTACTGAATACCACAGATCAACAGTTGGTGTTAATACAATTTCAGCAAAACTTGAGATGTCTGATCTAAAATAATCTCCTGTGGTATTTCTCCAAACATTTAAGAAATTGAAATGTTTGCAGGTATTTTTATAGCAAATGATGCCCTGCTTCTTAGGTTCATAAACTTTCACCTACCTGCTTGCTTTGCTTCAGTGCAGGCTGCCTTCATTTCTTCTTTCAGCTCTCGGTTTTCTTTGGCTATAGCTTCACCCACCATGACAAATTTTCCAACAGCTAGGTAAACCGCTTGGCCCACCTGTTGGACTGCTTTCAATGTCTTATCCGACTTCTTTGGCTTATCTTTATGGTTAATCAGAGTTGTTATCTAGAAACAGAAACAGATGACAGCCAAAACCATGCGTTAAATATTGTTTTGGTATCTTTATTCCCAAGAAGTTCCACTCAAAATAATAGCTGAGTAACAGATTATGAAATCCTTTTCCTATCCCTTGCATGTGGTTTGGCCAGTGCTAGAGTGTCTTCTTATTTTAATTTTACTTAAATGTTCCTTCTTAGTTCCTTTGAGGTCTTTTAATTTTTGTTGTTTTAATAATTTATGCAACATTTATACATCAGAACTCGCCCTCTCTCCGTCCTAATGCCTTTCCTTGTGTGAGGGAGTTTAGGCAGAACCCAGCCAACCCCCCCCCCCAAAAAAAATCAACATTCAATTAAAATTCCAAGTCTGATAAGCAGAACAGAAAACAATATAAAAAACAAATTGATATAACTAAAAAGACATCTATAAAATATGCTAGGGAGTAACTGTAAAAGGTCCATCTATATTCGCAACTTAATTTCACCCCTACCCCCTTCCTGCCAGGTCTAAAATGATTAGTAAAATATACCTGCAGATGAACTTCCACAGACTGACCTCAATCTGAATCTATTCTGAGTGATAAACAGGCAGAGTTTGGGGAACATAAATTTACACTAGAGACCATAATATAGTGCTGCAATATCTGCATTTGTGCCTTTCACTGATTTTAAGGCTGCATTCAACTTCATTTTCAGGATTAGACCATGGGCAAATTTAGAACTAGCACAACTGATAAATGTCTGCTTCTACTAATATTTAGAATGTATAAAGATGTAAGAATGAAAGTCAGATGCACTGACCAAGGACATAAAATGAAAGAAATATCAATGAGTACAGGAGTAAAACAGGATTGTGCAGTACCTCCAGCGCAGTTTAATGTATACATAAATTCACTTGTGGCTAGTTTAAACAGCCTAGATTTTCATCCTCCTACACTGGCCTAATGGTGTATGAAATTAGTTTTCTATGGTGATGATGTGGTAGCTTTGTTCTAATAATGAGGATCTAGTGATAAAGTATTCCAAATCTAAAATATTTGTATTTTCCAAACTTCCCAAGTTAAATCTAAAATATTTGTATTTTCCAAACTTCCCAAGTTTGAGGGCACACCATCAAACAAATCAGAACTGTTAAATACTCTGGAGGTTTTCCAAACTTCTGGAGCTTGAAATGCCCTTTCTACATATCCCAAAGGGCAGAAATTGGACTCGGCTATATAAGCTTTCTATTTTACTCAAGTTCAACAGTTCATTCCAACTGTTGTTAAATACTTTATAATTAAGGCTTGCACCAAATTATTGTAGCGGGTTCAATTGGGTTCATACAGCAAGATAGCAATAAAAGAGAAAGTCCAATCCAAATTTTCAAGACAGGTCTCTCACTGGAATACAATGCTCCAGAAAGAAGCAGAAGTCACTAGAATTTGGATAATAATTGTAACTGCTGGCTGAAATGATTACATGATCCAGTCGGATTTACCCCTTTAATTATAGTAGATATTTCTGACTCCATCTAGTAAAAAAAAACATTTCCTGGTAATTATATTTCTACAGCTTTTCTTGAGATATCTTTTTTGCCTATGGAATTAGAACAAGCCAATTCAATTCTGAAACAAAGCATTTTAAACACCAAAGATCAAATGGATTATGCAGCTTGTCCCCATTATATATTTATTAACAACCTATTTACTACAAATCAGCCAGTGACCCGGACAAGATCCTTGTTTCAAAATTCAGAAGAGCATTATCCTGAACCCATTGCAAGGTACACTCCATGGCAGTCTTGAAAGGGAAATAGTCTTATACCAGTGATGGCAAACCTTTTAAAGATCGAGTGCCCAAACTGCAACCCAAAACCCACTTATGTATTGTTGGGTGCCGGGTGGGCATGGCCCATTGGGTGGGTGTGGCTCATTGGGTGGGCGTGGCTTTGGTGGTAACTGCAGACTGGGTGGGACTAAAAAGTTCAATCAATCAATTCTAACTTTGCAAGATCTTTTTTTATGCGAGAAGTTAAAATTGATTGATTGAACCTTTTTTTTTTTTTTTTGCACAAGGGGGCGGAAGCCTAAAGCAAAAAGGTTTTATAAAATCCAGCTCAAGGCCTAGGACTGGGGCGATGGCGTGTGTGCCCATAGAGAGGGCTCTGCGTGCCACCTGTGGCACGCGTGCCATAGGTTCACCACCACGGTCTTATACCATACGGAATGAAGGTGGGGGTTATTTTGAGCATTTGTCACACTCTTTTCCCAAATTGAGACATTTTTATTGTCTCGGTTACATGCTTGTTTCTTCTCCATCTTTATCTCTGTTTTCTGCTACACAATTGTCCTGCTGTGCTATTTTCTATGTCTATGAAACTTCCCTTCTGTTTTTAAAATATATAAGAATATTTAAAAATGCCATTCCCCAGCTTTCCTATAGAATGAAATTATACTGTTCAATTCTACTAACCTATTTTGCTGTAAGAAATATCAAACCAGGAATCTGGGGAAGCAAAAGATTATAAGAATGTCAGACTCAATGGGACAAATTACTGTGTCCCAAATATATGGCATCCAGAAAAACACAACGAGGTTGTCCAAAATGATCTCAATACAGTGGCATTCACAAAGCTATGAAGGGCTACCTCTGTGAATTTTCTGAGTGAGACACAGCCAGGACTGACAGATAAACTTCTCCCAAACCTTGAAAATGGAAAACCAGACAAAAAAGGAAACAATCTAGTTTTGGAAAGCTCTAAACCAACATCAGCTAAAAATATAAATGCTGGATGGATAAAAGAATTAAGTTTGTTTGTGGCTATGTAAGCTGTTCCCTCTTTTTACTCTTCCCCTTGGCTCTGCTACTCCTTCTACAATAATCAAATGTTTGGAAACAACTGGTGCCATTGAAATGTTTATAGAAAAAATGATGAAGCAGTGGAAGACAGACTTGCTGGTTGGAAATGACAAAGTATACCAACATTAGGAGAGGCATATTCCAGGGTGACTGATTATAACCCTTATTATGTGTCATTGCTATGATCCCACTTTCAGTGATTTTGAAAAAAATAAATGTTGGCTGTCAAACAGCAAAAAGTGCTAATAAAACCTCACATTTGCTTTATATGGATGACCTAAAGGTTTATGGAAAATCAAAAATTGAAATTCAGTCATTGACAAAAATTGTAAGAATTTTTTAGCGCAGATTTTGGCCTAGAGAAACATGCTACAGTAGCAATAAATTGGGGTAAAATCACAAACATAGATATTTGTCACCACATTTATTAAAATTATACTTTGCGGCTTGGGGCAGGAAGACTGAAAGACCTTTGCTTTCTTTATTCCTAAAGCATGGCTGATTGAGCCAGTTTGGTACAGTCATAGTGGTTAAGGCGACAGGCTAGAAATTGGGAGAGTATGAGTTCTAGTCCCACCTTAGGCATGAAGCCAGTTGGGTGACCTTGGGCCAGTCACTCTTTGTCAGTCTAGGAAGGATGCAATGGCAAACCACTTCTGAAATCCTGCCAAGAAAACTGTAGGGACTTCTTCAAGCAATCACAAAAAAACAGCATGGTTGAAGGGACAAATCCTTAATGAAAAGGCTATAAATTCTCCAAGAAAACACTCTAGTTCATGGCAGGAGGTGCAGTGTGATTGGTGACAGCCTATTTATTGGGGAACACTTGGAAGGAGGGGTTTGCCAATGAGATTTTTAATTATACCTTCTCCTTGTTTGAAACATAGGCCGCTATCCTTTAGGAATGTTATCTGTCATAGCATGTATTAATATCTTGCTGCCCCAAGCTGTTTTTAACTGCAGAAAGCAATGCAAATTCATTGAAAGGTGTGGTAGATTCTTTCTGTAAAATAATATTAAATAGGTATTACTGCCACAGGGAGGAGAAAACCTGCAGGCTTGAGGCTTTTTTTTTTTATGTTCCCTGGGACTCTCTCTACTGTGATTGCAAAAATGTATAGCAGTTCCCTTTTGGGAAGCAGATATAATTGTTCTGTGCATTCAGGCCCACCAAAAACTTAACTGCTGCCCTTGTCTCCAAAATGTTGTCCATTCAATTTAAAACCCACCTTTCTACTCAGGGACATAATTACAATAACCCTTACATTAACGGGGTTAATTATTTTTAAAAGAAACATATCTGTAAATCTTGTTTAGACAAGTATAGAATTGGATTTTGTTTCAAATTATAAAGACACCCTCAAGACAATCCAGTTTTGCTGACAACAATATGAAAATGCTTTGCTGTTATTTTCTGGACCCCCTCCCCCCATACAAACTCAGTCTAGCTTACAACTCTGGAAAACTGAAGCAGTCCTTCATTCAAATACTAACATGGGCTGATCAACTGAAATCAGGCAAGGTTGGCTAGATCAGGGCTTTTCAACCAGTGATATGGGTACCACCTGTGGCACACTGGCACCTGGCAGGTGGTACGCGACCATCCTAGAAAAGTGGTAGCAGGGGAGGGGAATGAGCTGAACCGGTGGCAGCACCGCACAAGCCTGAGCGAGACGGCTGGAGCTGCAGGGCTGTCAGGGTTCAGTGGAAGCGCCAGGATCAGTGCCGCTTTCCAGCTGATCGGCGCTTCTTTGGGGCTGTCAGGGCTCAGGGGAAGCGCCAGGATCAGCACCAGGCTCCAGCTGGAGCTCGGCGCTGATCCTGGAGCTTCTGCTGAGCCCAGAAGAAGCGCCAATCAGCTGGAATGTTGCAGCATCTCCAGGGTCTTGTGATTTACATTCAGATGCTTGGCAACTGATTCATATTTATGACTGTCACAGTGTCCCAGAGTCATGTGAAGTGACCAAAACCTGCTGCAACCACCCAGCAGACGGGGGGAATAAAAACCAAACACCCCCACCCCACCTCCACTGCCAATCCCCAACAGAAATGCTCAGAACAATGAAAACCTCGGAGGAAGAGTGCGGCCGGGCGGGCAGGCAGGTGTCTTGCTCGGCTGTGGCTTGGGGGGCACTTTTTTCAGTGCCATTGTAACTTCGAACAGTTACTAAGCAAACTGTTGTAAGTCGAGGACTACCTGTACTTTATCACTTTTTTCCTTTCTGGGGGGGGGATCATCAAGTTTTTGACACCTTGCTAGGCGACTGGTGGTACTCGGATGTTGCCATATCCGAAAAGTGGTATAATGGGTGAAAAGGTTGAAAAGCCCTGGGCTAGATGCTGGCACCTCTGGGGCACATATTTATATTTAAGATATTTTTCTGGAACAATGAATAACGAAAGCAATCAGGGAAGATTGTTTGCCCTGAACTAAAAGTGGGCATGCTTGCTCCTACCATCAGAACATTCCACTTCATCTAATGACAATGGCCATTGCCTTAGAATCAGAAATACATTCTATTCACTCTTCTCTCCTGTGATCATGCATTCCAGTTATCCTGAGGGTTCTATATTGTCCTTGAGAAGACGTTTGGACGTGGAGTTCAGTTTCACCGACCTCTTAAATCCTCCTTTCATCTTTTCTAAACAGCTCCAGTGAAAAATGAGCAACAGTGCATTGCTGATGCTTGCATTTATCTGTATTTATTTATCTTATCTTTTCTTATTTCAGAGAACTGTAGCTGAGTTTGTGCAGTTACTGGAAATGGAGGCAACAACAGTATTACTGAAGTCAGTCTGAGTTACAAGGCAACATCTTTTTCAGCATGCCTATCTTTAAATGGGGACCAGAAAAATATCCTTCTGAACTCACAAGTGCAACAATAATCTTTCATCATTTATTGTCCCAAATGGCTAGAATTAGATTAATTAAAAGAACTTCATTTAAGAGTTCATAACAGATAACTACTGATATATCTATAATCCAAAAATATGTCTAGTATTTTTTTTAAAAAAGAAAAGGATTTGAATGTCATCTGAATACTATTTTTGAGACAATTATTTCCTAATGTGTTTCATGGATATTAAAACAATTCCATGGCAAAACCATCTCTTCATTGACAATATAATAATAATAAATGCAACAAGTGGACATTATATTTTGCATCTATGCATTTTTAATCATTTCAGTTTATAATGAACTGGGGCTGAATTTCAGCATAATTGAATTCAGCATCCAATAAAAGCTGTATCTGAGATTATATTTTCTCTTTTTCACATTCATACATACAGACTTCATCCTTACAAAACATCTGACCTGTTTCTAATCACATATTCTGTCCATGGGCCTGAAAACCCCCCCCCCCAGATTTCTTGGTGCTCATAACTGAAACCAAGTTATTTTATAGACACACTGAATCAAATTATGCCTGAAGCGCCCACTTTCAAAAACATATATATTATGCATAACAGCCATTTGAAAGATGTGGCAAATTCAATTTCTGAACAAAGTCAAAGTTCACTAGAGTTCTATTCTTCATTATCCACCAAGGAACATGTCAATCAACAGGTAAAACGTTATCTTTTCAAAATGTACATCTATAAGTTACATCTTTTTTTCTAAAATGCTAATTCTTTAGATATATAAAGAACTTGCAAGTCCAAATTACTTTATGTAACAGAACTGAACAGAGCTCATAGTTCTCCTATTTAAAAACCAATGACTATGCTTCCTAGCCTCATTCATTTCACACTACAGTTTTAGTCACAGAACATATTTTTATTGCTACACTCTTTTGAAAATTATCCAGAAATCTAGAGTAAATCTACATTTGCTAAATCAGTAAATTTAAATGTACTTTCTCCCCTTAAACCCAAAGGTGCAACTGGGCTTCTTTGTTTTCCTTTGAAGACATTTCACTTCTCATCCAAGAAGCTTCTTCAGCTCTGACTGGATGGTGGGGAATGGAAGGATTTATACTCCTTGCAGACAGCTGGTCATTTGCATTCTTTTAGAGTCATTGAGGCCACCTGGAGGTTTATCTCTGTCATCAGGGTCACCTGAGTAATGCAAATGGGTGTGGAGCCTTCTTGGAACTGCTAAAAGAACTGTGTTGTAGACTGGAGATAGATGATGTTGTATCCCTCCCCCTCTGTTGAGGGAAGGCTGTTCAATTTTGACGTAGATGGCCGCTGTGACCCCTTTTTCAAACAAGTCCAAAATGTGGGCTTTGCTATCTTTGAAAGTGTGGGCTTTGTCTTTTAAATGCAGATGGACTGCTGAATCTTGTCCTGGTGGGTTTGTTCTCCTATGTTATGCCATGTATTTATGAAATGGTTGTTTTGTTCCCCCAATGTACAGATCTGCACATGGCTCACTGCAATATGCTATAAATGCAAAGCCACTCTCTTGGATGGTCGTTTTTGCAAACTTTTTTTTTTTTGCCCAAAGGTTGCAAATCACAGTCATGTGACCATGGGATGCTACAACCAATTGGAAATGTGAGCCAGTTGCCAAATGCCAGAAATGTGATCAACTGGAAGTGCTTTGTGAACTGTAAAGTACCTTTTCGGAGGCCACTGTAACTCTGAATGATTGTTAAATGTCAAGCCGTAAGTTGAGGAGTACTTGTAATCACATTTAAAATCAATTATTCTATTCAGAAAGCTTAGGGATTCCTAACTATAAAAATAGCCACAATAAATTTAGTTGTAACTAAAGAGACACATCACAGCAATATCTTATAGAGATTAGCTGCACTGGCAACATATTAACTGGCACAACTGGAAAACTAATTTCAATATCTGACCAATATAACCAATGGAAGATAACATTGGTTATCTTGATTGGAACATTGGAAGTTCAAGCTAGTTTAAAACAAAAACTCTGAATAGCTAACTATTAGCGCTTGATTGAACCTATGTCTTTCTAGAATAAACCACATGTCAATGGAACCATGTCAAATTATACCAGATTGGCTTCACTTGTAAGTTACCTGCTTAGCTTGGATAGTTCCCAATGGAAAGTGTTTCACTGGTACTACCTATATAAGGATGCTTGCAGTAGAGGCTCAAGAAACTATAATTTGGCCATGGATCTCAGAAGGATAAAGAGAAAAAATGTGCAGAAAATGGGCAATAGTAAATATTAGGGATTCAGAATGCAAACATGGGATTGTTCCTTCAAGCAAGCAGCACTATTCCCACTCTCCAGCAAAGCAGAAATTATGCAGTTCTAGCTATCTCTGGTATACTAACAGAATTACACAAAACTAACATGCAAAAAAAATGTTCATTACAATAGGATACTTTGCATACAGTCAGTCCTGGTGCAAAAACTTTTAGCTTGTTATTCTGACATGATTGTTTACTATAAAATAAAACTTTAAAACAAAGAAAGACTGGATATAAATATATAAATAATGAAAACTCTTAACTTTCATTTTCAAAGTGAGATTTTCATTGGGGTTATACAGAAAATTATTATAACCTTATTCTTAAAAGGCAATACAAATAGGTAGACTACTAAAATTGTTGTATGCCAATTAAGTTTGTTGAAATTTTTTTTATCAATTCCCCTTAGGCTGCAGCAATGATTTTATGCTGACATGAGCAAAAGCTAATTTATGCATCCTGATATATTTTTCACCTATAACCTAATTTAGAACTTATCCTAATTATTTCTAAGAATGAAATGTGTAAATCAATATTCCTACTTATGGTTACTACTTAACAAGAACATCACTTCACCAGTCCTACACTCTTCAGCTGTTCTACTGATGCGCAGATAATTAAGAACCATCAAGAGACAACATTAGCATGACTGAGAAAACCACAGGAAACATTCTAACTAACTCATTTTAAACTATTTGCTACTGTTGGTGCCTTGAGCTGCTAATAGGAAAAGAGAACAACAAAATGAAATTCAGGAGATAAGAAAACCATAAGAACCAGAGAACTTTCTCTATCCTCATGATCAACTCATTCCCATGGTACATATCCAGCTTACAGGAGGACACATATTTTCATCCTAAAAAAAATCCAAAATTATGTCTCTCCTGAAGGTTCAGTGTATGTCCAAAATATCATCACAAGCTAATGCACTGCTATTTATTATGAGAGACACTTCTACACATTCTACAGTTACAACCTTTCAAATTATAATACTAGATCGTAGAAGACTGTTATCTTCTCATTTCAACAATTGAGGCCTGTATTGTAAGACAGAATTAATTATAGTTGTTCTTTTTAAAATCCTCTTAACTAAAAAAGGGTAGATGAGGACATAGAATAATGCATAAAAAGGAGAAAAAGATTTCCTCTGTACAAAATTGGCCCAGATGCTCTTAGAACATGCTTATCAGGCATTCCCTTGGATTCCATCAAAGTAATTAAAAGGGTAATCCTATGCCCACTCATCTGGGAAGAAACCCCACTGAATACAATAAAACTTACTTTTGAGTAAAGCTTTTAATGTTAAGATATCAAACCTTGTACTTTTTGACATTATTTCCCTGCCGACCCTCAGCCAAAAATAAGCTGTAGAATACAATTATTTCCATTTCTTTCCAACTGTTTACCACACATAACAGTTGGAAATTAGCATTTTTACTACCAACTTCCAAATAACTCAGGCTTTCCAGAACAAAACATCTAACAACAGAGAACAACTCAGAATGGACTCTAAACTTGTGCCCTCAGCAAGTAAGGGCTCTTCAAGCTGGAAATATATATCCAGCTATGGAGAGAGGGAGGGAGGGAGAGAATAGGAGAGACCCATCCATGTTTCCATAGAGTTGTCACAAGGCACATGGATCACATGAGTCATGATTTCCTCCTAGTTTCAATTGAGCAATCTGAACACTAAATCATAGGGAATCTGGAACCTGGGATTATTACAGGTGACCAGCGTATAAATGGAAAGGGGTGCCATTTCTTCCATCTTAAAAATCTTTTCAAAATAATAATCTGTGACATTGATTTAAATGATAAGATCATTTACTTACTTAAAAATGCTTATAAACTATTAGCTTTTATGATACATTGATCTAATACATTCTTCCCACCAGCCACAAAGTACCTCCTATGCTATTGGCTTCCACCCGAAAGCATAACAGAACCATAGTTGGCAAGTGGTTCTTTTCATCAAATGATCCAACCATTGTTCTCCAAAGGTACTGTAAATTGTTGTGGCGTAAATTTTAATTTTAATTTTACCAATTCAAGACCTTTGAGCCAAGGGACTTCACGGTTATCAAGCTTCCCATTTAAATACAGAAAATGTTTCCTTCCGATAATTTTCCCACAAAGGATTTCTGGGAAAAGCATGGTAAACTAAACATGTCTCCAAACAATTGGAGATGCATGGAAAGACTGAAGAACCTTCAGGTAGATAGCCTGGACAAGGACAGGAGATTACTTGGATGGTTGCTCCTCACAAAGAGACCTCAGGACAGCTTTACTTTAAGATTTTGGGAATAATTAAAGAAAGGAACTATCTTTACATGACAACCAAACTATTTTATGTATCTTATAACAAAGATCAGGAATGTTATAGTTTCAGAAATTGGATACTAGAGGCGGTTAAAGATTCCAGGCAGGAAAGGTTAAAAAAGGGTAAAGTTGCCTTTGATTTTTGGTTAGTACTGGGATGAGGAAGAGTAGAACCAGAAATACTGAATGACACAAAGTAAGAATTATGATATAGAAGGCAGCTAAAGTGGAAATACAAATGATAAGACAAGAGATGATCCCGATAAGAACATCTTATTACATACACAAAAGAAGTTGGTTAAATCTTTAAAAATCAAATAGAATTATATATGATAAACTAAGAGAATGGCCTAATGATAAATGACTGGATTTACAAAAGAGGTTTACTAAAGCCTCTAAGAAGCTTTTGGGATAGGAAAAACTGAAAACATGTTAATGGAAAATCAAAAGTTAGAAGCAAAATGAAGGAATATACGATTGGTTGGTTTGATCAAGGTTAAAATAAGTAATGGTCTTATAAATGCTCTTTTATGGACTTTTTTGCTGACACCAGGACTGAAAACTTGATGATTTGTGGATTTGCACATAAATGAAGAATGTGTTATAGTTAGAAGGGGTAAAGAATTATTAAATTTGTTTATACTTGTGATAGAATATAAAATATAGAATCCAGAGTTGGAAGGGACCTTGTAATCTATCCCGATTAATGCAACCTAGAACTGTGTTGGCTTTTTTGGCAGCTGCATCACACTGCTGGCTCATATTTAAATGATTATTCACTAGTACTCCAAGATCCCTCTCACAGTTACTACTACTGAGTGAGATACCACCTATACTGTACCTGTGCATTTGGTTTTTCTTGCCTAAATGTAGAACCTTACTTTTTCACCATTGAATTTCATTTTGTTAGATAGCGCCCAATGTTCAAGTCTGTCAAGATCCTTCTGTATCTTAAGCCTGTCTTCTGGAGTGTTGGCTATTCCTGCCAGCTTGGTGTTGTCTGCAAATTTGATGAATTCCCCATCTATCCCCTTATCCAAATCATTGATTAACATGTTGAAGAGCATTGGGCCCAGAACAGAGCCCTGGGGCACCCCACTGCACACTTCCCTCCATGTAGATGTGGTTCCATTGAGGACCACATGCTGAGTACAGCCGATCAGACAGCTATGAATCCATCTAGTGGTGATGCTGTCTAACCCACATTTTTCTATCTTCTCAAATAGTAGGTTGTGGTCTACTTTATCAAATGCCTTACTGAAGTCCAAGTAAATTATATCCACAGCATTCCTCTGGTCCACTAATTTTGTCACCTGGTCCAAGAATGCAATAAGATTTGTCTGGCATGATCTGTTTTTGACAAACACATGTTGGCTTTTGGTAATGACTTTATTTGCCTCTAGGTGTCCGCTGAGTTGTTGCTTATCTTTTCCAGAATCTTCCCAGGTATTGAAGTCAGGCTGATAGGTCTGTAGTTTCCTGGATCCATTTTTTTTTCTTTTTTGAAAATAGGAACTACATTAGCTCTTTTCCAGTCCTCTGGTAGTTTCCCAGTGCTCCAGAATCTTTGAAATATATAGCTCAGTGGTTCTGAAACCACATCTGCCGGTTCCTTTAGAACTTTGGGGTGTAATCCATCTGGTCCTGGTGATTTGAACGCGTCTAGGCTGGACAGGTGCTCACTTACCATTTTCTTTCCTATCTTAATGTGTTTCTAATCTTTTTTTACGATACCGTTTTTGATAGGTTGGACTGTTTTTTCCCTTTGTGTAAAGACGGATGCAAAAAACGAGTTAAATAGTTTTCTCCCTGTTGCTTGTCACCTTCTTGCCACTTTTTCCCACTAATGGACCAATGTTTTCTTTGACTTTTTTCTTGTTTTTTACATGTTGAAAGAAGCTCTTTTTTGTTATTTTTGACTTTTGTCGCAAGCTTTAGTTCCTTTTGAGCCTTTGCTTTCCTCACTTCATCTTTGCAGGCTCAGGCTATTTGCTGACATTCTGCCTTAGTTATGTGCCCCTCTTTCCACTTTTTATATTTGTCCCTTTTGTCTTTCAATTTATCAAAAAGTTCTTTATGCAGCCATGCTCGTTTCTTTTGCGAGATGTTATTTTTCTTCTTCATTGGTATTGTGCTAGACTGGGCTTTTAAAATCTCAAGCTTTTATAATTTCCCAAATTTCTTGAGTTGTTTCCTCTTGAGGATTCTTATCCATGGAATCCTTCCCAAGCTCTCTCTTAAGTTTATTGAAATTAGCTCTCTTAAAGTCCAAGACTCTAGTTTGACTATGTTCTATTGCTTGTGCTTGCATAATGTTGTATTACAATATTGCACGATCACTCTC
This sequence comes from Protobothrops mucrosquamatus, assembly GCF_001527695.2. Lineage (NCBI taxonomy): Eukaryota > Metazoa > Chordata > Lepidosauria > Squamata > Viperidae > Protobothrops > Protobothrops mucrosquamatus. The sequence continues at coordinate 13,012 of NW_015390675.1, read as the reverse complement.
CTCCCAAGGTTCCTGTAGCTTCAACACCTTCTATCATTTCATCTGTTAATGAGAATTAAGTCCAATATGGTTAATCTCCTAGTTCTCTTCTCTACTTTTTGGGAGATAAAGTTGTCTGCTAGGTTTGTCAGGAACCTGTTTGATCTTCCACTTGGTGCAGAGTTTGTCTCCCAGTTGATGTCAGGGTAATTAAAGTCCCCTATTGCTATTGTAATGTGCTTTCTACATAGCTTAGTTAACTGAGTAGCAAAAAGTTCATCTATTTCCTCGGTTTGGTTGGGTGGCCTATAGTATACACCTATGGCAGGTGTATACTGCTGGCTCAGGAATTCTGGGAGTTGAAGTCCACGAGTTATAAAAGAGCCAAGGTTGCCTACCCCTGACCTATGGCAATGTCATTTCCCCCCCCTTTTATATTGACCCAAATTCATTCAAGACAGTTTTCATCATTGTTGCGCTTTATTTCTGTAGAGATGTAGTTATTTCTTATATATAGTGCAACTCCACCTCCTCTTTTATTTGGTCTGTTTCTTTTAAATAATTTAAATCCTTCTAGTTGTATGTTCCATTTGTGGGTTTTATCCCACTGGATAGCCATTTGTCCAAAATGGTATAGGGTTTCCTGCCTGAGCTGGGGGTTGGACTAGATGACCTCCAAGGTCCCTTCCAACTTTATAATTATAAAAAAGTTTCTGTACTGGCAACAATAACATATCTGCCCTCATTTACTTCAATTTCCAATTCATCCTGTTTATTGCTCATATTCTGTGCATTAGTGTATAGATCAGATTGGTGTATAGATCAGATTGTTGATGAAGATCAGAAGCCACTTTTTATATATTTATTTTTCTTTGTACTTTTTATTCCTTCTCTCCATTTCTCTTTTGTCAAATTTAGTTTGTATGTGCTTCTACTATTGTAATAAGAATTTTAATATAATTTTGGCTCTAGTGGCTCCCATGGAGACCACTGTTGTAATAGCAACATTGTACACTGACAACCCGTGGATAACTACTCAAGCATTATATTTTTCAGCAAGTGTTTTAAGTGTTAAATTATTTGCAGTGATCTGCAGATTCTATTTTGCAGATCTGACCAGTCAAAATATTGTTCCAACAGTCAAGAAACTGAAGCTGAATAGAGATTAGATATTTCAGCAAGACAATTATTCAGAATATACCTCAAGACCAACCATGAAATAACTACAGGAACAGCCTACACAATTCCCAGTCTTGAATATAATTGAAAATCTGCAGGGAGATTCCAGATATGCTGTGCATGTAGAGAGATCTAAGAACATTTTTCATTTCTTTTCTTTATTACTTACACTTCTATGCCACTCCATTATAAACCGTTCTGAACAGCATAGAACAGGGGTGTCAAACTCAATTTCACTGAGGGCTGCATCAGCATTGCGGTTGCCCTGGGGGGGGCGGGTAGGTGTGGCCAGAGTGGGTGCAGCCTACTGGGTGGGCATGGATGGAGTGGGTGTGGACTACTGGGTGGGCGTGGCCAGTTCTACATCATTCACGTCAAAGGTGCCTATGGGGGCCTGGGCATGAGTGGGACAGATGTGTTTTATTCTTTTGAATCTGTAAACAAGTTCGCATACATGTTAAATGTGCATTCAAATTTAGAGAAAGGTATTATATTTAGCTTTGTACTTTTAGGTTATATAGTGAATCATTAATACATCTATAGAAAATATCATTCAAAAAGCTATCAAGACACAGCAAAAGACTACCACTTTTTTTAAAAAATAAGTTTTTTAAATGTTCTCAAGTGCAGTATAAAATCAGAATATATTTAGTGATACTGTTTCCGGTAGATAAGCTCCTGCAAATGTTAGACTGATTTTGAAGTATCATACAACAGTAAATAATTGTGTGATACTTGGCATTCCATGGCTTATGTAGGCTGGTTCTCACATAAGGCTAACACACAATACAGCATTATATGCCTAAACAGGAAGGAACACACACATAATGCTTGGCAT
>NW_015390675.1:0-10693 GCF_001527695.2 Protobothrops mucrosquamatus | reverse complement strand
CTTCATTTTAAGCTGTAATGCAATATGTCTAAATTGATAATTTAATTTTAACTACATCTCATTATACTTCACCCTTGGCATTCAAATACCAGGAGCTTATTCCTCAAATAGTCTTTACAAGTTCTTCAAGGGATATTTATTCCCAAGAGTTAAATCTGTTGCTCAGCAGCATGCCTGAAATATTAAGTCTATGTGAAAAATCAAGGAAGTGTTTAGTTAATCTGAGCACAGCAAACAAGAAGAAAAACAAAATAATTTCATCATGTAGCACACTGCTACTATCCATGTTAATATAATGGGGGGAAATGTGTTTAATATGGAATGCCACAAATCTTTATGCTAAAAATGTTCATATGGGAAAGCATTTGCATAATATTCAAACCTGCAAATCTGAACAAAGGCTGCCTGTGTTCCTCTGAAGACATTGAAAATTGTAACAGTGATTAGGACCACATATAACTTTATACATATCGCTCATATCTACCCTAATCTATCTTAATTTGCACAGTTTTGCTCATATGAAGTCTGTGACACTGCATCATACAGAGTTTATTAGATCATTTCAATCACTTGATTCCGGAAGCTTAACATATCCAGAAACCATTTCTTCTCTGGTTGGATGGGGTCACACGGGGCAAGTGATTTACCTCTTCCTAAACTTGGCAGGTGGAACAAAGTGTTCTTTCTAGAAGGATGGGAAGATCAAGCTCACTTCAGCTGCCCCTTTTCTAGCCAATGGATGGGGGTCAGGCTGGACTTCTTTTGCCATTTCTTTGCCTCCAGGAGATGCTATCTGGTCCTGAGTCAGAAGCAGAAGTCAGAATGTACACAGTATGTATGGCTTCTGCCCATCTAGCATCAGTATGATGAAGCATCTCTTCACTGCCCTGATCAGTACTGTAATTATATTTGTTAGTCCTTAATAGTGGTACCCACAGAAGACAATAATAGCAGGAGGCAATCAGTCAGCAAAGCAGAGGCCACAACCTTCTTTTAAACATTCCTAAAAGCACTTATGCAAAATACATTATAATTCCACAGCACCTAAATAAACTAAGGAACAGTGTCTCACTTCAAATTGATGTCTTATTAATAATTGTTTTTGTAAGGCTTCTGACACTTTTTACAGCCAATTATCTTAACTATTAAGTTAGCTACATAACTCTTGAACATGGAATCTGACCACAGAACTTTCAGAAGCATCATTTTTCAAGAATGAAACAAAATTTCACATGTCATAAGCTTGTTTTCCTCTCTCTCTCTCTCCTCATGCCTTCTTCACTGTGAATTATGTATTTGCAAGTCTGAACATAGAGACAAATTTCCGCTAATGCTGTAAGTTCCAATGGATGTCTCTTTCCTAAACATAGTGAGGAATGTATGTGTGTGTGTATGTATGTGTATTTAATATATATATATTTGCAAAGGCTGTTGGAGCAGTTAATGTCTAGAGAAAAACAAAGTTTTGTGGGAAAAGGAGGGATTCATTTAACACCACATCCAACATCTTTTGAATTCAGGGCAGTTACTACTGCATGAAAAATTTTTTCCCTCATTCAACAACTGAGCACAGTAAAATGAGGCATGTTAACTCTAAGAATCTAAATGTCCAAACCAAAAAAGCACCCACAAAAACCCACCCTATTATTTGAACCCGCTTTTTTTTATCAGCAACTGAGTGGCACAAATTGGATACACAGAAAAGGATATCAAGAAAAGATTATTGTTTGAATATGCAATTTTCTGATTGCTGGGAGCTGTATTTAAGAAAAGCAATAGTAATAGCACTTAGACATATACAGTATACTGCTGCATAGTGCTTTACAGACCTCTTTAAGCAGTTTTACAGAGTTTGCATGCTGTATTGCCCCAACAATCTGGCTCCTTGTTTTACTAATCTCGGAAGGATGGAAAGCTGAGTCAACCTGGAGCCGGTCAGGATCTAAGTCAATCTTGAGTGGTGGCCAAGATTGAGTTTGAGGTGATCATATACAATAGAACCAAGATTTTCTGAATTTAGAGAGGAGAAAGACTGGGGTCCCCCTTTGTTTTCAAAGTTAAATCATTGTATAGCTTATTGTACACTGTATTTGTCTGCACATCTCTTCCATTGTAAAATGAAAGAATGCCACCAATTTTTGGCAACTATGGACAACAGGGTTTTGGGGAAATGCAAAAAAAAAGTACGTGCCCATTCAGATTGCACACTCCTAACCTACAAAGCATTAACAGATTAAGGAATCTGAGTAGAGGAAAATAAACAATCCACCAGGAAAAAATATTTAGATATACCCACACAAGCTCACCATTTTTCTTCTTTTTTTCTCTTTCCTGTGCTGTGCCTTAAAAATCCTTTAACAGAAAAATAAATAAATAAAATAAGGGACTATGCTTTTAAATAAGCAACAGGACTGATGGGGATCTGGGCTGATATTTGTGGGCATTATTATGTGTGTCTTAAACCAATGCCTACTTTCATTGAGAAAGAAGGTGCCATCATCTGAATCAGTCCTGACATTATTTTACTAGAAGAATATGGAGACCACCCTGCTTCACTGCTAAAGTGCTTCCAAATAAACTTAGGTGAGCATGGCTTCTTCATGCAGGTGCACCATCAAATGTCAAATCAAGATATTCTTAACAAATGTGACCCCAGAGCTTGCACCATACTCTCTACAGCAGTGGTTCTCAACCTTTTTAATGCCGCGACCCCAACCGGTCGTAAGTCGAGGACTAAACTGGTCATAAGTCGAGGACTAAACTGGTCGTAAGTCGAGGACTAAACTGGTCGTAAGTCGAGGACTGCCCAACCGGTCGTAAGTCGAGGACTTTCCCTGCCTGGGAGCGCCGCGCATGCGTGGTTCCGCCCCCTGCGCCGGCCGAGGCATAGCTGGCAAGCGGCAGAGACGGAGCAGGCCGACCACCAGCTGGCCCAGCCCAAGGGAGGTAAGGCACCCGCCGGAAAAGGGGAAAAAAATGGCGGACAAAAAAAATGGCGGACAGCCTTGCTTGGCGACCCCCATGAAATGGTCGATCGACCCCAAATGGGGTCCCGACCCACAGGTTGAGAACCACTGCTCTACAGGCCTGGAATTGACTGATTTGATTGAATTTGAGGATGAGAAAGGATGAGAAAGCATCTTATGTGTTTTATGCAAGAACCCACCTCAGCTAACCACCCAAGAAAGCAGATATCTTGAAACAGGCATTGTCTCAAAAGGAAACTTTTATTAGGGGTTAGTGACAGTAAGGAAGTCAAGGCGAGATGTGAGAAAAATCCCGCTTGAACGGTATAATTAAACCAGCAATATTCCTCCTCCCACCAAAGTCATAATGTCCATTTGAAATCCAGTCAATCCACAGGTGACACAATGAGCGGGGTACTGGCACAGTTGGCCCACATCTCAAGGTCTTCTTCAGCTTTCCTTTCTCTGTAACCATCTCCCTGATAAGGGAGACACATTCCTTTCTCAAGTGGATAGAGGTGGAAGAAGGAAAGCAGAAAGCGAAAGTTATCCCAAGGGAGAGCAAATATCCCCCCTCCCTCCAGCTACATGGCAGGCCCCAAAGCAAAGCAAAAGAATATATATATGGAAGGGAGACAATAAGAATTTGGGGACCTGACACTTACATGAGCATGGCTTCTTCATGCAGGTGCAGCATCAAATGTCAAATCAAGATATTCTTAACAAATGTGACCCCAGAGCTTGCACTATACTCTACAGGCCTGGAATTGACTGACTTGATTGAATTTGAGGATGAGAAAGCATCTTATGTCTTTTATGCAAAATCACATTTAAAGCAGAGTTTTTCAAACTATGCTCTGGGAGAGTCTAAGGGCAAAACAAAACAAAAAATTCATTAAAACATACAGTCACTAATTTTCTTGTTACTAGAATTTTGCCACTTATTCCAGAATATACAATATATTTTTAAACTAACAAATTCCGTAGTCTAAAAAAGTTTGAAAACTCCTATCTTAGAACACATTATTTAGGAGCATAGCAAAAAACAACACCAGAACAAAAGGTAAATGAATATCTACCTCAAGACACCTACTGTCATATTTAATTCTCACAAACATGCTATCTATATTCCCTTTTACTTCTGTTCTGTGTGCTTTCATAATGCATACATTCAGAGAAACTGCATGAACACATACATTTCATGTTTTGCTTCCATTCTCTATATAGCTTCTCTCTACTTTCTTCCCACGTTCTCATACACTTCAGGGAGTAAAATGGGAGCAAGATCTTGCTTTCAGGGCTAAGAAGGCCAAATCTCTTTAAATGAAGGATTTAGCTTAGAGTTTACAAGTTACTGAACACCATACAAAGCTTACAGGAAAGTCCCCACAGCTCCAATTTTTAAAAACTGAAATGATCACAAATTGGTAGAAGGTACCAGATCATTTTTTTAGTCATTATACACCACAGGTTGCCAACAATCCTTTTCCCTAGAATAATCACATCAATTAGCCATGACTGCAGACAGTACAAAATATAATTCTAGTAGTATCTTGAATGTGGAACGTACCTCTTGAGAAGATACAACACTAATGCTGTACTAAACTGATTTATTTATTCACGTGTTGTATTTACAGACTGATGTAACCAGTTAATTCTCAGAGTTTTACAAAACAAATAAAAGCAAGCACATAATAAAGTAAAAAAAAAAGGAAAACAATTACTAAAGTAATGTAAAGTAACCAAAAAATGGCAGATCACAAAACACAATCCTGGCACCACACAGCTTAATAGCAGTCAATCATTAGATTTGAAAAGCCTTCCAAAAAAGCTTAATCTTCACAAACATTAGAAGATTTTTTAAAATCTAAATTAGGATGGTGTTGAATAAGGAAACTTATAACCGGTCCACGCTGACCTTGCAGCATTCCCACCATTGCATGATTTTTCATTTTACAATTGTGTCTCTTAGTAACAAAGTCCCCACTCCCAATTACAATAAACTGATGACCATCTCTAAATAAAAGAAATGAAGAACTAAATATGAAAAAGATAGATAAAAGAGTAAATACCAAACCGACCACTGTTGAGACTATTCTGCCAAACGCAGCTGCTGCTGGAAAACAATACTTCCAGGGCCCTTCTCCCCTTCCCTCACATACATATGGGACGCCCTAAGCATCCCTACTTACAATGAACATGCAAGGTAACCTGGCACTACAGGAAGGCAGCAGCTCTGAGGATGACTGAGAGCCAAGCCAAACAGAGCTTTAAATGTTAAAACTGGGACTTTGAATCACCACTGGAAGTCAGCACAATTGCCCACTACAGAGACTGGAATATAGCTGTGATGGATCCATCTCCTCCTCCTATACAGGCTGCTGCCCTGCTCCAACTGCAGTTCTGGAGTGATGTTTAAAGGAAGCCCCATGGAAAGAGCACTACAGCAATCTAATCTTGTGGCGATGAGGGCATGAGTCATTGCACTTCTAAGAACACAGACATAACAATGCCAAATGTTGTAAATTGTTGATTTTGGTCCACTTATTATGCACCACTTATTCTCTACAGGCAAAGTAACTAAACTGTTTTTTACAGGTAACTAAATTCACCTTATGTGACTGACAGTCCAATTTTCTGCACGTCAATTAAAATTCAATGCGACTTGCTCCCAGGAGAGGTACAGGTAGGACTGCAGCTTGAATTTAAAAGGTCCAAAAGACTGGTCCACACTAATCACATCCCCATGTCAATAATTTGAGATTTCAGAACATCCCTTTTTTAACTCCACATCTCTCCCTCCAGTTTTCAAAAGCAGTTTATACTTCAGATTGAGAAAAGATTGCTATTTGGGGAAAACATACATTATTTTCTCTCCTGGCATCCCACTTCAAAATCCCCTCCCCTCTCTCTTTCTTCTCACAATACACCCCACACTTTATAACAATCTTCCAGTTAATTTTACAGGCTATCTATTTTCAATACTTTGTATTATAACAGCAACAATTATAGGCATTTAGGGCTGATTCACATACGTAGATAAATACCACTACAAAGTAAATTCTTTTATTTAATGAGACTGATTCCCAAGTAAAGATATCTCAACTCAGTGGTTCAGATTATAGAAATGCAAGAAATTGCCCATTGAAAAGTATCACACTTGGAAGAAATAAAAGGTATCTTTACTGTATCTGCACAGGCTTGTACTACTTCAACTTGCTTTATATCTTGATGTAGAGTTATGTATCTTGATGTTGAATCAAAAGAATATCCTGTTTCGTACTTTAATTCTTGCAGTTATGATAATATCCTTTCAGATATAATCTTGCCTCAACCAGTATTCATTGTATAAAAATTGCCCCTCTGGGTAGTTATTTATAATGAATCACGTACAACCTTCCAATTACAATGTTCCAGTGTGCAGTCATGTACAATATTCCAATTGATATAAATTTATTTGAAAAAACTATTAATGAGATATTGGTTTGAATGTATACTCAACAGACAAGCCATAGACTTGATGCTTATTTCTGTGTTTGAAAGTGTAAGAGTATGCATTTGTAAATAAATCTGGAATCATTTCTATGTTTTTCTTGCCTGAAAATTAATTTAATAGTTCATGAACACCATGATGGCATTGAAAACTCAAGGTCTTAATAGACATATATCATGAAAAACAAAATGCTTTTCCTTCCTGAGCATCTGCCTGCAATTCTGCAGCAGGAATGGAAAATCTGTAGGCAGAATGCCACTCCTGAACTCCATTATTATAGCTCCACATCTTTTTCTCCCCTCTCTTTTTAGTGGGACATATACAAACTAACTCCATATGTTCTTAAAAAAAAAATCAGAAAAACACAGGAAATCTGCTGCTATCTTCTTTATATCACTGACCCATCTGATCTGTATCACCAGCTTCCTTACAACGAGCTTCCCTCAAACGTTAAGTATTCTCTTGCCACAACAGCTTGTACACTCATCAGCCATTCACCATGCAACCCTCACCACCAGCATCATGCTGCCAACATTTAATTAATTTTCAATTCTATTTTTATTTTACTGAAATAATTATTGCTGTTACAATTTCTAATTCTTCACTACATACAGCTGAGGCTCCGGTCACAGTATTGTAATAATTTAAGCATGGCTCATCTTTTGTAAAAGGAAACATTTCCAAGCTATCCACTTAGTTCCTTTATTGCAACTGTTCCCATTCTGGAGACAGGTGGTGGTTTTGAAAGTACTGCAGGTCATTTCTGGAATTTGTAAAATAAAATAGATATTTAAGTCCAGCTTTGTCTTTCAGTTGACACACTATCTCAGTGATGGCGAACCTTTTAGAGACCGAGTGCCCAAAACCCGCCCTGCTCCGCCTCCCGCCCTGCCTGCTCCACCCCTGCCCCGCCCACAGGGCCACCCACCGCCTCTATGGCCCGCCGCAGATTGTCCAGGCGGCCCTGCAGCGCCATAGCAGCCATGCCCTTTGCCTGCACCCTGCAATATCACCTGCGCGCGACAGGGTGTGAGGGCAGAGTCTTGTCCCTGCTGCCCGGCTGCCATGTCCTTGGCTGCCCAGGAATGACTCTCCTCCGGGGGGGCTGCTGGTGAGGAGGGGGCTGTGGGGGGAGGCGGGGCTGGGGCGACAGCATCTGTGCCTACAGATAAGTTCACCACCATCTTCTCTTGAGATCTGGCAATCTCACAAAAAAAAAATTTTAAATTTTTATTTTCTTTACAATAAAAATAAATTCCTAACTTATATGGTAGTCCTCAAAAGCTATATAAAAGAAAATACTCAGAATTGACCACTATTGTTTCACCATAAAGATCAAGGCAATTTTTTTATGATAAAATACAGACTAGGACAGCAGAAACTTTATCTTGACAGAATAGTAAGTTCTTTCCAAATATTCCAGCTCCCATTTGCGCAACCACTTTTAATCAGGCTCAATAAAAACAAGAAATTAGCTACCGTGTGTATGTGTGTGTGTGTGTGTACACACATATCTTGAAGCATATGTGAGCTGAAGATGATGAATGGCCAGCAAGCAATCAAGACAAGAAACAGCTACAATACACTGCAGCAGAAGAGGAAATGATCTGACAACAGTAATAATTTTAAAAAGATCAAACATCAGATAAAAGTGGCAGGAAGACTGCTGTGATAATTCAGTCAACAGGTCATTAAGACATGCACTGGCTTTAGCAGTAAATGCAGTAATATTAGAATGGCTATTGAATATACTAAAGGAGAGATCAATGGAATTAAAGGGGAAATATTTCATTCTGGCTATAGGAATGCAGCCTAATGTCACCAGATAATTGTTGTCAATCAATTATCAATCAATTTGAGTATCAATTATGAAAGATAATACTGGAATAAATGATCAAATTTTCTGCCTTAATATAAATGAGATATCTATTCCCCAGCAAACACTAAACAGTCTTACTCACCTGGTATTTTGCTATTACCCAAACCACCCATCCTTTTGCCCTGGTTGGGCTGTGCATACTTTATCTACTAGGCATCATTTCTCTCACCATTTTTCTATTTGCGACTCATGAACAGAAAGGATTAGCCTCTTTTTAATGACTTTAGAGACTATAACACAGCCAAATTTCTCTGGCAATATTTTTATTTTTCTAATTTTATCATAGCACAGTGATGGTGAACCTTTTAGAGACTGAGTGCCCAAAAACTGGCCCCGCCCCGCTCCACCCCCACCCCATCCCCCACCCCGCCTGCCCACAGGGCCACTCACCGCCTCCAGGGCCCACCGCAGATCGCCCAGGCAGCCCAGTAGCGCCATGGTGGCCACGCCCTCTGCCCGTGCCCCGCAGCATCAACTGTGCGCGATGGGGCATGAGGGCAGAGTATTGTCTACACTGCCTGGCTGCCATGTCCTTGGCTTTCCTGCTCCGTGTGGGCCACGCTCAGGGGCGACTCCTCCAGGGGGGCTGCTGGTGAGGGGGTCCTAGGGGAAGCCAAGACTGGTGCAATGGCACGTGTGCCCACCGAGAGGGCTCCGAGTGCTGCCTCTGGCACCCGTGCCATAGGTTCGCCACCACTGTCATAGCACATTCTATTTTCACTGTGGGAGTTCCTTTTACATTATCTTCATCAAAACCCAATAAAGAAGGTTGAAAAGCAGGAAGGATCACCCCTATTTTACCAGTTGCATGATAACAAGAATAGCAAAGGTTTGGATCAGTGAGGGGAGTAATTCAGTTGAATATAAATTTAAACTCTGGTCAAACAGTCTGTATTAGCTATTCTTGCTCTTGTAATCTAGTATTCTACAATTTCAAAAGCTAAATTTATTCTATGCAATATAGAGCCAAAGTTATACTTGTCTCATGATGATGTTAGGCCTTCTGTGCATCCATATACTTCTATTTTATCTAAACAAGTTAATTTAAATTCAACTTGAATTCCTGGAAAAGCTAAAGGTATATTACTTGCTTATTCAGATATACACAGAATGGCTTATTAATTGTAACCTAAAATTATCATTAATGCATCTTGTATTTAGCACAGTACTGTAGTCAAACCAGAATAAATGGACTATTTGTAAATACTCCTAAATGTTAGCTTTTAAACTATTACTTCAGTTCCTGTTTCCAATATTTCTTGATTTCCTATTTTTTCAAAGCCAGTCGCTAAACTATTGAACGTTGTGTCTCATCTTACAGACGCCTCTAAAATCTTAATGCAAAACATGTTCACTTGTCCATTTAACTCATTGAAATTCACTTCCAAATATTTCATACTTCAGAATGCACTGAATGATATAAGCCAGTGACCTACTGCCCCAAAACCGCCCTGCCCGCTCCGTCCCCCCGCCCTGCCCCTGCTACACCCCCACCCCACCTGCCCGCAGGACCACCCACCGCCTGCCATAGCAGATCACCCAGGCGGCCCAGCAGCGTCATGGTGGTCATGCCCTCCGCCCGCGCCCCGCAGTATCATCTATGCGTGATGGGGCGCAAGGGTGGAGTCTTGTCCCTGCTGCCATGTGCTTGGCTGCGCTGCTCCGTGCGGGCTGTACCCGGGGGCGACTCTCCTCCGGGGGGGGCTGCTGGTGAGGAGGGGGCAGTGGGGGGAGGTGGGGCTGGGACGATGGCGTGCGTGCCCACACAGAGGGCTCTGAGTGCTGCCTCTGGCATGTGTGCCATAGGTTCGCCACCACTGATATAAGCTATTACAATATTTTTACTGGGTCTGATACAACTAGGCAAGTAAACAGCTGCTTTCTAAGTTACCCAATGGAAAAAAGTATGCATTAAGTACAGTAAAGAAACTTTTGAATAGCCACAGGGAAATGAAGAAAGATAATCTTTAAAAATGGAACAGCATCTTCTATGAGCTTGTTAAACTAAAAATATTTAAATTGTTCTAACCATCATTAAGTTTGGAAGCAGCAAAGCAACCTCTGTTCCAAATCACTTTACCTCATTAACCTCAGACCATAAAGCCAGAAGAATATATAATTATATATCATATGCATTATGTAAATAAATTGATACAGGAAAAAGCCACAGTAGTTTATCATCCAACATAATCATTTGTTTGCATAGAATTTTAAAAAGAACACTTCACCAAGGAGGCCTGTAAAATCCAAATACATTTTCACTGGTTTTTCTTCCAGTTTCCACTCATTCTGGCTTCCAACTGAAATGTCTGAAATTCTGTCTACACCCACAGCCTTAACATTCAATAAAATTAA
>NW_015390674.1:87931-95512 GCF_001527695.2 Protobothrops mucrosquamatus | reverse complement strand
AGTACTTATAATAAATTTTAATTGTGAAGACTGTAATGGACTTTGAGTGAAGTATGTTAGATGTGCAAATTAAGATATTTTTATTGTTTTTCACTCTGTTTTAATGATAGAGTAGGTGAGATCTCTGTTTGTGATCTACTGTCTGGTTGACCCACTTTTAAGTCAACACCAGGAAGAGAAATTGCTTAAGAAGCTAGATCAGTGGTGGCGAACCTATGGCACGGGTGCCAGAGGTGGCACTCAGAGCCCTCTCTGTGGGCACGTGCGCCATCGCCCCAGTCCTAGGCCTTCAGCTGGGTTTTATAAAACCTTTTCGCTTTAGGCCTCCGCCGCGTGTGCAAAAAAAAAAAGGTTCAATCAGTCAATTTCAACTTTTCACAGGAACAAAAAAGATCTTGCAAAGTTGGAATTGATTGATTGAACTTTTTAGTCCCACCCAGTCTGTCGTTACCACTGCAGCCACACCCACCCAATGGGCCACGCCCAGCCAATGGGCCACACCCACCCGGCACTCGACGATGCATAAGTGGGTTTTGGGTTGCAGTTTGGGCACTCGGTCTCTAAAAAGTTCGCCATCACTGAGCTAGGTCTTCCTATTTTCCTGAGTGGTACATCATTTGCTTATAACAAACATGAACTAACAAGCTTCCCTTCTGATTTTAATAGATGCAATCAAAATTCAGAAGCCTGATTTTGTTTCCCTGTGGCTCATACTTCATGAAGCAAAGAGCTTGCATATTGTATACTTTTCTATGTGTATTCTTTATTGTATGCCCTCCTGTCCTTTTTTTCCCTCCCTTAATGATAGAATATCCTTTAACGATAGGCTTGAAGTAAATGAAGTTATCTAAAGTAAATCTAAGCATCTAATTTTATTCTGGCTAATCTTTTCTGGTGTTGGGTGAGCCTTCTAAAGGGTGGAGGAAGGAATGGGGAGCTGTAAGTTATGCCCACAAGAATCAATCCCTTTGTGAGCAGATGCTACAGCATTTACTCTGTACCATTTTGGCTTATTGTGAGGAGAAAGCTCTCTTACACTGTCAGTCCTGAGTGTTCATTAATAAACTCCTATTATTTGTAATTACGCTGCGTGTCTTTCCTTGTGTTCAGCTTTCTTGCTATCCAACCTGCAAATTATATACTAACCGGCAACATGATGTTTTATATTTATTTTGTTGCTGGATTGCTAACTTGTGATTATCTTATAGTTAATCATGATTGTAGTTGAAACTGGTTACTTTTTTTTGTATTTTGGTATTTTTAGGTCACGGGCCCAGAGCTTGAATTGGGACCATTCCAATAAATTAAATAAATTAAGTAAATAAAATAAAATTAAATTAAATGAATGTATCAAAAGATTATGATAATATTAATTTCCATTACATTATTTTTGCTATAGGAGAAATACATTCCCTGGTAAATTCCTTGAATGTGCCAATTCAGCAATATTTCATGAGGCAACTGGGAAGTAAATCCAGGTTACTTTAACACTACCACTCACCATATTCCATATTAAATTGTTAGACTGAACGCTGAATTTGCAAATATACAGCATGCTGCATATGAATCAAGGTTATCCTTACATATTCAAGTCTGCCACTTGAAATATGTAGACATTTGCCACCCCTGGCTGGGCTATGTTTATATGCATCACTCTAACAACAACAACATTTCAAAATAAATTATTGCTGAAATTAACAGATGAAGACTCTGGAAATATTAATAAGATACATGGATACCAACAGGGGAAAGAGGGAAAGCGACAAACACGCATCATGAATCAAATATAACAATTCATGTATTTACATCAGATATTGGAAGGATTTGCATCAGGCCATCACCACATGCTTGCTGTCATTTTTGTGTCATCATGGCTTACTATTAAGGCTTTATTTTTTTTTCTTGCGCTGTAAAATGAAAATTGTTTGCAACACTAAATTAATTGCATACAGATTTACAGTACAGATTTAACTTGGGAAATGTATGCTGTTCTTTCATTTTTGACTTTTCAAATGAAAACAGAATGCTTCAGCAGTCTAGTAGCAACATAAATCCATGATGAAGCTGTAATGATACAAAAACTGTACAAAGATCTGGAACTTCAAAGGCATATTTATGAAGAAAACAAATGAAAAATATTATCCCCAGATCTATGAATCTTAACTCAAAAATAATCAAATGAAACAATAAAAAATATTGGCCAAACATATACTGTTTTGCATAAACAATTTTTGGTTTTGAGCCATTAGAAAAAAAAAATCTTCAAACAACGCTTTGAAAGGAATTACTTGTGTAAAATCAAATAATATGAATAAAGAATTCATTATAGGACAAATTAATTCTTCTATGGAGTTTTTAGTGGTATAATTTTATCCACCCTCCTTTTTCCATGTGTACATTATACTTCGTGTTGAAAAAAAATATATCAGTTTTCCACATCTACTTTTCTATTACTTGCTCCCATACCATTAAAAATAGATTATGTTGTATCTGACTTCCATCAGATATATTTACATTTGACTGGTTTATACTCATTGTCCATTAGTTCTTATTTCTTAAGATATCAAACTTCAGTGCTCACCAATGTGGTCGGTATCAATGAAGCAACACAGAATGTCTGATATCCTTATTCCAGTCTACAAATAGATTTGTTTTCATGCTTTAAAGCCTGCCTATTAGTTATATACTAATGTAAAATCACTGCACTTAGAGTTACTTGTCTTGGTCTGTTTGAAGCTAAAGCTTACATCGAAGTCACCATATTAAATTATAGACTACGATTGTTAGTTATAAGAAACAGCATATGAAATCATACACTCTTAATGAAATGATTAATTCTCTGGTGGTTTTGATATACAGTATGTTTTAACAATGTTGCATTCTGCTGCTGCATCACAGGGTGATCATTTGAACCACCGATATTTCTGTGGCAGTCAATAACACCTACATAAGCGGGAGACAGTTTAAGTATCAGAAAAATTCAATCACCAGAACTCCTTCTGATTCTTACTCCTGTTAATGTCGGGAGTGCTCTAGAAAGAATGCTATTGAGACTCTAGAAAGAGCACAGAGAAGAGCAACAAAAATGATCAGGGGGTTTGGAAGCTAAAACATACCATAAAGAATTGCAGGAACTGGGTATGTCTAGTCTAATGAAGTAAAGGATTGGGGTGAAATGATAGCGGTCTTCCAATATTTGAAGTGCTATCATAATGAAGAGGGGATCAACCTATTCTCCAAAGCACCTGAGGGCAGGACAAGAGGTAACGGATGGAAACTTATCAAGGAGAGATCCAACCTAGGACTAAGGAGAAACTTTCTGATAGTGAGAACAATTAACCAGTGGAACTACTTGCCTCCAGAAGTTACAGGTGCTCCATCACTGGAGGTATTTAAGAAGAGTTGGATAGCCATTTGTCGAGAATACTATGGGGTTTCCTGCTTGAGCAGGGAGTTGAATTAGAAGACTACCAAAGTCCCTTTCTGTCATTATGTTATTAAGTTCCTGTTATATCCTATTAATTATTTTATCTTGGTTAATACCAGTACTATATGGGCAAAATGACTAAATTAAAGGGACTGTCAAAAACTCTTGATTCCCCCCCCCAAAGCTAGTACATGGACATATCCCAATGCTACTTTAGGTGGATGATACAATCCTTCTGTCCCAAAGTCCAATTGGCTTAAAACATGTACTAAGATCATTTGCCACTTATTGCACAGGAAATGACTTAACAAAAAATTGTGAAAAGACACAATGACAATAAAGATATTCTGTTCAGTAGCAAATGACCCAAATATTGATTGGCACTAGGTTTCCCAAGCATATGACTTTTCTTTCCTACAAACCTTGCTAGGCTGTTTTTGGGCACAATTCAAATTACTGATCTTCATTTTTAAAGTCTGGTATCATTATGAATCACGCCATTTAAATAACACCTCTTCACTGACATCATTTAGTATAGGAAATTATCCTTTATGTACAAGATATTCTTTGCTCTGAGCAGATAATTCATCAGACTCAACAGAACACATCAGTTCCACTGTAATATCTATTATGATACTTTTAGAAGTCATGAGGATTGTTGAAACAATAAAAATAATGGAAATACGGTACATTAGTGGAGTGTGCCCGACATCATGTGGAAATTCACCCTGGAAGGAGTATTAGGTGTGTTTGCTGCCTTGAGATATTTGGAAAAATAATAAAGGTGGGGAATAAATAAATATAAATAAATAAAATCTTGCAATCTGAAAATGAAAATTATAGAAAAATTATCCCCTTCTTTAATTTTCCTGTACATATCTTGTTCTTAGCATTTAAGAACAATGCCTAACAATAGGCTATGCGCAAGTTCATCGTGATTACACAAATTCTGCAAAGTGGAAAGGGCACAACGGGGTTGTTGCTAGGCAACAGCCAGAGGTATTTGTAATTCCTTCTAAACTTTCCAATTCAAAAAAGGGTGGAGCCTTTAGATTTAAACTATATACTGACACACACAAACACAGGTTTTTCAACATTCATCTATGTTTTTGCTATCAAAAACCTCTACAATTTTTAATTTAGATTTCCATAGAAATCCATAGTGAATGCTTTGAACAAAGCTATTTAGAAACATTTGCCACAAAATGATATTTCTGCACTTTCAAAGCAACAGAAACATGGAACCTAAAATGAAAAACAATTCAATGTATAAACAGCTTTAAATATTTTCTCTGTGTGGAAATATATATCCAGCACTTTGAAAATTACATTAAACCATATGCATTACAGGGATGGGAGTTGTAAGAACAATAAAGCATGCAAAAGTTGTTTGTCTCAAGCACGTCTAGGAGGTTTAAATGACTGCCCTTCGTTTCACCTTTTTCCAAGTACTAGATGTAATGCCAGGAGTGGAAATGGAGCAAACTTAAGCGTGACAGCCCAATTCTTTGCATAAACTAGAAGGAAACCACTGCCTGAGAGTCAATGCGGGACACAGACACATCAATCAGAAATGAAAAAAATGTGCATTTGCTTATTCTGTTAATAAAACATTGCTAAAGCAGTATTAATGGATTCCTGCTTACAACAATCGAGGCTCTAAAGCAGTGGTTCTCAACCTTTTTAATGCCGCGACCCCAACCGGTCGTAAGTCGAGGACTAAACCAGTCGTAAGTCGAGGACTAAACCGGTCGTAAGTCGAGGACTAAACCAGTCGTAAGTCGAGGACTACCCAACCGGTCATAAGTCGAGGACTTTCCCTGCCCGGGAGCGCCGCACATGCGTGGTTCCGCCCCCTGCGCCGGCCGAGGCGTAGCTGGCAAGCGGCAGAGATGGAGCAGGCCGACCACCAGCTGGCCCAGCCCAAGGGAGGTAAGGCACCCGCCAGAAAAGGGGGGAAAAAATGGCGGACAAAAAAAATGGCGGACAACCTTGCTTGGCGACCCCCGTGAAATGGTCGATCGACCCCAAATGGGGTCCCGACCCACAGGTTGAGAACCACTGCTCTAAAGAGACAATTTGAAATTTGTAGACATTTAGGTAAAGTGTCTAGAATAACATAAAATAGAATCTAAGTATAAGAAAAGTATGGTTTACTTTAAAAACTGCTTTGTTTGTTCCAAAAAGGAGGAAATATATCAAAGCAGAACAGACAAAGTCATTTTAAAAGAAGAAAGGCTGATAAGAAAGCATTCTTCTAAATCAGTAGTTCTCAAGCATATTGGCCTCAGGACACATTTACATTCATAAAAACGATTTGAGAATCTCAAAATGCTTGGGGTTTAGGTGTGTTATGTATCAATATTTGCTGTATTAGAAATTAAATCTGAGAAATTTTAAAATATTTATTTATTTAATTTTGTGGATCCCCCTGAAAGGATCTTGGGGATCTCAGGGGTCTCCAAAGCCCCTGTTCTAAACAAACACAATTCTTAATGGGAAATAGTTTTAAAAAGTGCCATAGTTAGGAAGGAAAAAAAAGGTTTTAAAATCCACAGTGTTTACCTGTCGAAGTCCATAAACACTACATGGATTTTGAAATCTGCGGAGAAAAGATAATATAACTTCATTTGCCCGGTTTAAGAATCAGAATATTAGAAATGACAGAATAGCAGTGCCCATAGAACTTACACAGAATTACAAAATTGACTTACTATTTACATGGAATATCGTCTCGTCCCCCCGGTTGGGAACCCCTGTTGTAAAGAGTATTGGCATGCAATAAACTTGTAGTTATTTGAACCTCTTTGGCTCCTGATTTCTTGCATCTGGTAGATATAGACTCTATAATTATTTCCAACTTACTGTGTTAAATGTATTAATTCTTACTGCATAAGGCATATTGCAGAAAAATCTTCTTTTAACAGAAAAATTGGATCTTTGATCATGGACACCTGTGTTGGGATATATACATGCCAGTTACAAACTCTGCCTCTTTTGTAGTCACCTGCAACACTGTATGCAAACATAAGATGCAGAGCTTTCATTGTGATGATACGGCACATTTCAATGTTTTGACAAAATCTAAGGTTGCTGAACATATCCTTAATGTTGATTGCTGTCCTACTTTGCCTCAGAATTTTTTTCTTTTACTTCCTATGTATGGAGCTGCTCATTTGATATCAACTTTTGAAAGGTTTTTGTTTGTTTGTTTTGTTTTCTCAGTTATTCAACATGCAGTTTTGGTCTTTTTAAACACCGGACTGAACTCCTGG
Source organism: Protobothrops mucrosquamatus (assembly GCF_001527695.2). Lineage (NCBI taxonomy): Eukaryota > Metazoa > Chordata > Lepidosauria > Squamata > Viperidae > Protobothrops > Protobothrops mucrosquamatus. The sequence goes on along the minus strand of NW_015390674.1, from coordinate 88,810 downwards.
CATCACTTTTTACATATTTTGATAATTGTATTTGTTGATTCTAAGCATTATTTTGCTAGCATGCAAAATTAAGGATATTTTATCATAGTTTGCACACACTAAGTTTCCTTTTTGGGGTATAAATTGAGCTCTCCCAATGTTTTGGCCTCTGAATCATTCTCCAAATTTGTGGCCCAGTTTGGTTAGAGCTTTTACTGATTCTTCTGCTTCAGTTCATAGCAAAATATGAATGCCACTCTTTATTTGCCCAAGCCAAACTATATAAGCAAAATAAACAGACCCACCTGCATGAGATGGTTGGTGTTTTACATTTACAGTCCATGAGCCTTTGGCTATGCTTACTGGGAAATCTTGAGGCGTGGTGGCTCAATGATTTAATGACACTGGAGATGGTTTCTGCATCAGCGGTTGGAGTCCTAGCACTGTGTGTCAGGGTGAGCTCCCATCACTCAGCTTCTGTCCACTTAACAGTTTCAGAGCATTTTCTATGCAAGTAGATTAAATAGGTACCATTTTGGGAGGGGGGAAATGTCTGTGCAGGCACTCAATTACTGCCTTCTGAACCTTCCCAATTGTGGTGCCCGTTTTCGAGGTGGCTCGGGGGGGGAGATGGGGCCTTGATTGATGCTGCAGGGAGAGCCCCTTATCTTTCTTTCTGGTGTGAAGCCAACTTGTCTTCTTGTGGAGCACCTTGGGAAGCATGTAAGCATGTACCTGACTGAACTGATAAACGGGCAGCTAAACTACTTGTCATGTGTCTGAGTAACAAAACACTTAAAAGGACTTTCAGGCATGTTTTCTCCTAAAAGCTTTTATTCATGTTAAAGTACATCAGCACGGCACGGAGGAATGCTTAGAACTGCTTCTCTTCCGTGACGC
>NW_015390674.1:67179-87831 GCF_001527695.2 Protobothrops mucrosquamatus | reverse complement strand
TTTCACCTACTTATGTAGAATAATATTTTGTGGAGTTAGGGATATTAATACTAGTTTACTTTTAGTTGAATAGTATCCTGGGATTAGGTTTGGGAAGTCCGGGGGTGGGGGGTGGGGGGTAGGGTTTTTACACTGTGATGTATTTGTGATGTGCTTTTTTCTATGATGAAAATAATAAAAATTTATATTTGAAAAAAAATAATTTCTGAGGGGAAACTTAAACTAATCTCCAAATTAAGAAAGAATCCACCTATGAGCCAAAAAAGAAAATCTAGCCTGACCTGCTCCAAACAGACAAGAGAGTCAAGAAATCACGTCGTCATGGGCGAAGACCAAGATGAAAACTGGGAAGTCCCAGACAAGAAGGAGGCGTGACAACTTGACAACTTGGTCTGATTGAGCAGTAGGACTGAAATAACCCATAGGTCATGTTCCGCAGTCATGTTGGAGAAAAGACAGATTTCAAAATAATGCTTATAATTTTATGAACTGCTTTAAGAGATATAATTTAAAAACATGGATATTCAAAACAGACACATATGGGTTCATCAAGTACAGCCAACATCCCAGCCCTTGGAATCAACATGTGCTTTCTTCATACAGGGATTTGAGGCATCTTGGAATCATACTTGTTGGGCACCAGAAGAAGATAATGAACAGCCTTCAAGAAATGAAGGTCCAGATGGTAAATGGTATGGTGCCACAGTAACTTTTTTTTTAATGACTATCACTTTTTCAAAGTGATCAATCTTGCACATTTAAAATTTAAACCTGACATTTATTTTAACAACAACACAAAAAGCTGTGATTTTTATAATGCAATAGAGGAATATTGGCCTCAACTATATAATTTATAACCAGTGTTATAATCTATTTCTCTGTGGATTCATTTTGAAGTTAAAATTAATGTCCATGAACAGCAGAAATAGATATATTCCATATACATGGTTATAATTTAGTCTGCTTCACTAATAAAAATAAACAATATATATTAGACCTTTTAAAAAAAGCTGAAAATAGTAATTCATATCAAAACCTCCAAGGACTTAACTTGAATAGAAATATTTTCTACTCATTTGATAGTTTATATTAATAAAAGTAGTTTCCTGAGGTTTGCTTAAGCATTGATGGAAGAATAATGAAGCACAATATTAGACTATTTCTTGACAAGAGTGTTCTTGTTTTGTATATTTTTAAAAATGCTGCTGCTCTAAAGCAATTAAGCTCTAGATATTACTATACACACATTCCTTGATGAACATTCAGTGCAATACCAGGTGCGTATATATTTTGTCTTTAATTTTTCTTGTTGATGGGAGATTAGCCCATCTTTAATACAATATTTGCAGATACAATTGCTTATACATGGATGTATTTTTATATTATTTCTGTTTCTAATGCTGTTTTATTATAACATAGATATATTTGACATTAGCAGAATATTAAATACTAACTTTAGAATTCAGCTTCCTGAGGAATCTATAGCCATTTCCTCATTGGTCACTTCTAGCATCACACAGTCTTCATTAATGTGATCAGTCCAGTGGTTCAGTGATTCCAATCAGTTACCTCCAAATGATATGGGTGATATATAAATCCAATAAATAAATAATGGATACATCTAGAAGGTAATATAAGTAATTATTGGGAAAGTAACCCATGTTTCTTGAGTGGATGGAAAAAGCCAATATTTGTTCTGCTTGAAAATGTTTGAACAATTTCTAGTGAGAGAAACAGCTTAGAAGGCAGAAGTAGCTTCATAAGATTTCTAGGAAGTTACTGGTGGCAAAAGACTCTACTTAGTTTCCTGTCCCTCCTCAAATCAACATTGTGCATAATAACTCAAATGTGCAACTCTTCGGTATAAATTTCTTGTCACATAATTTTAAGCACAAAATTCATACAATACAGTTTTTTTGTAAATTATTTTTGTAATTATTTTAAGCAAATGTCACCGATCTTTCCTAACACATATTATTATTGTATTCAAAATTTACCTTACAGCACTTACTTTTAGAAGATTAAAATTCTATAATTTTATAATGGCTATAATCAATTGTGTAGCATTGGTTCCTTTCCCTCTAGATTCAGTTTTGTGTTCAGTAATTTATTACCGCATTTGATCAGTTTTGCATGAATTGGCTACAAAAGTAGATAAATATACCACAGATAGTCAAATATATGATTTTTTTCAATGATGACTTTCTATTTTCCATGATTAATGCCACACCAGCTAAGCCACAACATGATTCCTGAAGTCATCTTTGCTTCATCATGCATTCAGATCTATAGGGAGTTCAGACAGATCGGTCTGATTGTGAACACCTTGACATTTTCAACTGCCATACTGCAGTTTTACTCTTTTTACAATATCTCTTGCCTTGCCGCCCCCAACTAGGGGCATAGAGCAGGCTCAAGTCGCAACTGCGAAATATTTTTATATCCAAATTTCTTTTTTCTGACAAAGAGTAATTTAATTCTTTACTCTTTGTCAGAAAAAAGAAATTTGGATATTCAGATCTATCCACAATTTAATGATAACAATTCATTTATGTTAATTGGTACCATACTTCGTAAAGCAAACTTGTTCTAGTATTTTGGTCAGTAAATTCATTTGTGTGATGGTCAACCTCACAAGTATTCCAGTAATTGTTCCAGGTCTAATTCAGCAACTAAATGCAGTGCTAAATAGATGCTTTGAGGATGTTATTGCCTGAAAGGTATCTAAACAGGCAACCCCTCACATTAGGTTTCCATATTAACCACAGAGTCAAAGGATGGAGTCAGACAGCTAATCGTGCATCATTCTGATCACTTGAGAGACTTTAGAAACCTTCAATTTCTAAATTTTAAATCCTACATTATGTAAGGTGGAGCATCATTGTAATTAGTGATGATAATTGCAAACAATGCATGTGTAACCAGAATATATGTAATCAATGTATTAATTGAAAAATAAGTTCACAGTCTGATTGTACCAATTTCAATTCAGAATAATCAGTTATTATCCTCGTTTTTTTCAGAAGGAGAGAAAAGAATGATCAAAGTATGATTACGAATCCTTTTTTATGATGCCACATTCATGGTAAACAGTCTCCATAGTAATGTTTCCAAAAAGCCCCTACTTTTTTCTCACTGCTTTGTCCAATTTACTGGAAGAGAACAGGAAGGCACAAGTTAAAAATGTGTAGTGAAATAACAGTTCAGAAGCTGATACTGACCTTTTATTTGAACTACCGTGTTTTCCCCAAAATAAGACCCGGTTCTTATATATATATTTTTGCCAGGCACCAGGTCTAATTTTCGGGGGATGTCTTATCCACTTATCTTAGGACTGCTGCAGCCAGGCCTCCCACACCCCGACACCTGTCGCGCAGCTGCCTGAGTTCTTCTGTGGCTGCTTGCAGCTGCATGCCACATGGCACATTGTGCCATTGCAGCCACTTGCAGCATGAGGCCATGAGACTCATCATGCTGATTGCACCACTGCTGCTGCTTGCGAGGGCAATCGGCGCGATGAGCCTCATGACCTCTTACCATGAGCGGCAGCACCGGTGCGATTGGTGTGATGTGCCATGCAGCTTCCAGCCGCAACTGGTGGCAGCTGTGAATTGCACCACATGCATGGCCACAAGCGGCCATAGAAGAACTCAAACAGCAGTGTGACAGATGTTGGGGTGTGAGAGGCCTGGCTGCAGTGGTCCTAAGGTAAGTAGGTGCAGGGTATGTGGGGCACTCTACCCCCCAACCCGCCCAGCTTTACACACGTGCCTCAGTCCAAAACTAGGGCTTATTTTTGGGGTAGGGCTTATATTGGGCGCACATGTAAAAATCAAGCTAGGGCTTATTTTGGGGATAGGTCATTTTTAGGAGAACACAGTAGAAGCTAGACGGACAGAAAGCTTGAGCCAAAACTTGCTTCTTCATTATTTCAAACATTATCACATCTCTTAAAAGAAATAGAGAAATTAAGAGTAGTTATGAATTTTTGAAATAAGTGTCTAGAGGACAATAGGAAAATGTCTTCCTTTCCAAATCTAAAATGTTTTAAAGAATTGCCTATTACTGTTCAGAGAGAGATATAGATGAAAGATACATAGCTAATCAAAACCTGAAATGGAGAATCCCTAGCAGCAGATCAAATGCCTGTGGGAAGGAGAAGAAAATAAAAGCCTCATTTACTATACCTTTTCTTCCCTGTAACTTCCAGCAGTTGGCAAAATGCAAAGCTCATTTAAAAACATGGGGACATGATTGGAGGAGACAGATAACCTGTGTGGGTTGCTTTTATGATCAATAACTCAGCAAACAAGGAATGCTTGTCAGATTCTGGGGAAGTGTGAGGTTTGCCTTTCACATTTCATTTTGTTAGATGGCAAGCTACTAGAGAAAAAGAATAGAAGAAAATAGGTAGAGACAAAACAATTTAAGCTAAAACTCTTTTTCAGGTAACAAATAACATTGGAAGTGTCAAGAGACCTATTGGAGATGATATGTACCTTCATGGCTGCAATTGTTTACAAAATAATCCTCATGAAAGCAAAAATGTCAGAGATTTTAGCAGGAGGAACTGTGGATGTTTTTCTTGCATTACAAAACTCTTCTATCTAGAGATGATATAATTAGCTTTTTTTATTCCATGTGTGTTGTTAATGGGTGGAGAATTGAGGCTCTGTGGACAAAATGCTGCCCCATCTTGCTATCATATGTTGCCTAATTGTCCTTAGTTCTGATTTAGCCTACCAAGATATTACCTTCTTTTCTTCCTTCAAGTTAATGAGTTATAGTGCATCAGTTGTTAACAGTCTTTCAGCCAGTCATTAATAAATTTAAAAGGAATATCATTAAAATGGACAATGAAAATGCTACCCTATTTCTTACATCAAAAGTGATGCAAGCACTTTTGACCTTTGACTACTTATAATATGCATCCAATGAATAACAGACAACAGACACCATCCTTCAAGAATTATATCCCGTTGACTTGAATTAAGTAAAGTTTTTGCACTTGGATAATATTTAAAAATTAGATTATGCCTGATATTTTATAAATTGAGACTTTGATACACAATAAGGAAACAAACATTATGGTTGTTACAGTTAAGATATCTGTATCAGAAACTTCACATAGCAGCATATCATTTGATGGAATGGTTTTTCTGCTACAAATTTAGAATGCAGATAACAATAATTGAGCTGTATGTGGAAGTCCATAAAGCCATGACCATATGCATTATTTTAATCATTTTATTTTTTTACTCTTTTCCCACATATTTGTCTGTTTGCCCAGACAAGATCGACATTGACATGCATAGAAATGTGGGTGTCCTAAATATGGGTATCCTATTGTTGTTAGTTGCGAAGTCGTGTCCGACCCATCGCAACCCCATGGACAACATTCCTCCAGGCCTTCCTGTCCTCTACCATCTTCTGGAGTCCATTTAAGTTCATGCCTACTGCTTCAGTGACTCCATCCAGCCACCTCATTCTCTGTCGTCCCCTTCTTTTATTGCCCTTTCCCAGTATTAGACTCTTCTCCAATGAGTCCTTTCTTCTCATTAGGTGGCCAAAGTGCTTGAGTTTCAACTTCAGGATCTGGCCTTCTAAAGAGCAGTCAGGGTTGATCTCCTCTAGGACTGACTGGTTTGATCCTATTCAGGGCTTTTTTTTCTCGGAGAAAAGGTGGCGGAACTCAAACCTGGCCACGCCCTCATCAAACCCTAGGACCGCCCCTTTAGAGAACAGGAATGCAAGTAAAATTTGGGAGGGGCTATTTCCGGTGTGGGAGGGGCTATTTCCGGTGCGGCCGGCCCGGAAAAAGGTGCCGGAACGCGGTTCCGCCGCGTTCCGGCTGAAAAAAANTCTCGGAGAAAAGGTGGCGGAACTCAAACCTGGCCACGCCCTCATCAAACCCTAGGCCCGCCCCTTTAGAGAACAGGAATGCAAGTAAAATTTGGGAGGGGCTATTTCCGGTGTGGGAGGGGCTATTTCCGGTGCGGCCGGCCCGGAAAAAGGTGCCGGAACGCGGTTCCGCCGCGTTCCGGCTGAAAAAAAGCCCTGATCCTATTACAGTACCCAAGTTGTTGTAGATTTCTTTGCTTGGAATAGTTTCTGAAAAAATAATCTGCCAAGTTAGAAGCCTCCTGAGAATTTGTCAGGAGAATAGCACATGGGGATCACTTTCTAAGTGACTTCTTCATAATGCATGTCAAGACCCTGCTTTACTCAGGAGCATTTAAATTGTAGTTTGAATCTTGTAGATCAGATTTGGGGATTATAGTCCAATCTATTATATAACCATCCAGAGATGGAATTTTTTTCTTTGTTTCACCCTTACTTACTCATTTTCTTTTTATATGCTCTGCTTTGTCTCTGGAGTTCATATGCAAGAGTTTGGATAGGGGAACATTTGACTGGATCCTTCACTGTAGTAAATTGAGTAAAAACCCTTTTCAAAGAACAAAAGTAAATATGGATTTGAGGGCAATCCCTGCTTGTTCCTGCATAAAGACATGCTCCCATGATGGCTGTGGCAAGAAGAATTGGTTAGATAAAGAAGGAAACAGCACCAGCGTGAAAAATAGCACTAATGAATCATTTTCCTCATTTCAGTAGTTTTACTGGTTAAATTAAACTATTTTGTGATATTTGTAAGCAAGGAAAAATGCTGCTAAGGTACAAACATTAAAGTTTTAGGGTTTAATACTATGTGGTCATAATGCTCAAAATACAGATAGACTGTTTCTCTTGTACAACATGAAGTTGTTCAGCTTTCTTTGCTTTTTCAAATGCTACCACTGATGTGTGGCTATCAGAAATGCATCTTGATGAAGATCTTATTTATTATTATTTTTATAGGATTACATTCAGATAGGCATTACCATTCAACAGTCTAAACTTGCTTGAACAAGAATTAACAAGTACTGATCTTTCACCTCCAACAAAAAATACGTCTTAACTGCATATAAATATTCCTATCTCAAAGGAACTTAGTTAGAAAAAATCTTTGTTGAAGTTCATGACCTGATGGCTTTCATCCATAACCTTAATTGAGATTCAATTCCTTTCACCCTCAAGAATTCTGCAATGTTGCTCTCTCTTAGTGGTCTAGGCAAAAATAAAAATGAAGAATGCACCAGGAGACAAAGCTACCTCAGGATATTTTTTAAAATAAAATTTTGTATGAATGTAAATTCAAATTAATTATTAACCAAGATAATCTGATGTGAAGTAAACTGAAGATACTTAGTCTGTAGATCCTTAGATCCCAGAAACACATCCCACAAGTCATAGGACTGATTATTTTGCTATCTCAAAGGTTGGAAATAGAAAAGAGAAGGGAAATCTGATTTTACTTCCAACCTATGCTTCTGGCTTTTTCAAAAGATGGGAAATTGAAAGTCCCAAAGAAAGACATTAGGATGAATGTTTGATAAAACATTTGAAAAAAAATTCATAGGTCCCTTCCAGCCTGTTGCAATCCTGATAGGGTAATGTTTAGATCAGGGGTGTCAAATTGCCAGCCTGTGGGCCGGATGTGTCACACCAAAACCACCCCCACCCCATTGCCGGCAATGGGGGAAAAGTCATGACATGTGACACATGATGTAGAAGACTGCATTACTACTGTGATTCTGGACAACATACACCAAAATGCTACTCATTATAGTCCTATCTATCTCTCTGGAAGAAGTAACAATCAAGATAATGCTGATTGAAGAAGAGAAGAGAAATATCATAACTAGATGATTCTGGAAGACAAGCCCAGAAAGTTATGACATTTGGAGAGGGACATTTGCTTTTTCAAACAGTTATACTCCCACCTTAGGCATTAAGCCAACTGAAGGATCTTGTACCAGTCCCTCTCTCTCAATCCTAGGAAGGAGGCAATGACAAAGCGCTACCAAAAATATTGGCAAGAAAACTTCAAGGACTAGCCCAGGCAGTCACCAGGAGTTCACACTGACTCAAAGTTGCAAGTGCACGCGTACACACACATACACACACACACACACACACACACAAACCTAGCTACCACAGCTAAATATAGTATAGGTTGAATTACCATGTGCAACTATATGCTGAAACTATCTTAAGAAATGCCCATTGACACTTGGAAAAATTTGCTTGTGGCTGTCTGTTGCAGAAATAATATGAGATCAGTGATGTTTAAGAACAGTTAAATCCAGTCACTGTGTCTAAATAAATCAATGAAGTTTGGAGGTGACCTGAACTATCTTTAGTATTCACTTGACCAAATCCCAATGAATATAAATTTTCAGTCCAGGGGATGGACTGAAGACAAGGCAACAGGATGGAAAACAATTCAGGAACTGATTTTAAGCATGTAAAACATAGAAAACAAGATTGGAAGGAATATTGAAGGTCTTCTAATAAACCCTCTGCTCAAATAGACACCCTATATTATTCTGGACAAATCACAGACTGATCTCTTCTTAAAATCCTCCAGTGATGGACCACCCCAACCTCTGGAGGCAAGCTGTTCCACTGATTAACTGTTCTCACTGTCAAGAAATTTCTCGTTATTTCTAGATTGGATCTCTCTTTGATAAGCTTCCACCCATTACTTCTTGTTCTGCCCTCAGATCAGTGGTGGGATTCAAATATGTGAACAACCGGTTCTCTGTGTGGATGCCACTTCCAGAAGTCCAGTCTGGGCCTGGGCAACAAAAAATTAGCTACCGGTTCTGCCGAAGTGGTGTGAACTGGCTGAATCCCACCACTGCCTCAGATGCTTTGGAAAATAGGTCAACCCCTCTCTCCTCCCTGAGAGCCTTTCAAGTACTGGGAGCCTGCTCTTATGTCATCCCTTGTCCTTCTATTCATTAGACTAAGTATACTATCTAGTTATTTGGAGTCGCAGATGGTATTACTTTATCAAAATATAAAATACAGAGAAAGAAATAAAAATGAACATAATGGAAAAGTGGGGGGGGGACAGGGAAGAGGAAAAAATGTAGGGTAAAAGGGAAAAGAACAGAACATTGACTTCCGACTCTTTGGTGCAATAGAATAAGGTAATAATAACCTCAACTTTTTATTTTTTCATAATAATATATACTAGCTATTTAATCAAAGCAGTCAATTTAGCCAACTCTGCTAACTCCATCAACTTTTGCAGCCATTCATCCATTGTGGGAATCAAAGTATCCTTTCATAGACATATCTAGTTGTTTCAATCATTCATCGTACAGTTTAGCCACTAGGTACCTTATATTTGTTGCTCACCTCTCTGTATTTTTTGTAGGGTCTCAGCATCCTTTTTGTATCTTGGTGACCAGGACTGGATGTAGTAATCCAAGAATACTACAGTGTAGTATAAAGCAGCACTACTACTGTCTCAGCAGTGTAGTATAAAGCAGCACTACTACTTAATGTGATCTTGATACTATTCCTCAGTTGAAGCAGCCTAAGACTGCATTTGCTTTTTTGATAGCCACAGCACACTGCTGGCTTATACCTAAATGATGTAGAAGACATCAGACAGTGATGTAGAAGATGCTGCAACACAAATCTGTATTGTATCTTATTCCCTAAGTACAAAATTTAAAAGAATGCTCCAGAATTTAAGTGAGGAAAAATATATATGTTAATTAAAACAGGGCTTTTCAACCAGTGGTACGGGTACCACCTGTGGTACATTGGCACCTGGCAGGTGGTACACGACCATCCTAGAAAAGTGGTAGCAGGAGAGGGGAATGAGCTGAATCGATGGCAGCACCGCACAAGCCTGAACGAGAGATGGGTGGAGCTGCAGGGCTGTCAGGGCTCAGCAGAAGCACCAGGATCAGTGCCGCTTTCCAGCTGATCGGCGCTTCTTCGGGACTGTCAGGGCTCAGTGGAAGTGCCAGGATCAATGCCAGGCTCCAGCTGGAGCTCAGCGCTGATCCTGGTGCTTCTGCTGAGCCCTGAAGAAGCACCAATCAGCTGGAAAGCAGCACTGATCCTGGTGCTTCTACTGAGCTCTGACAGTCCCGAAGAATGCTGGAATGTTGCAGCATCTCCAGGGTCTTGTGATTTACATTCAGATGCTTGGCAACTGATTCATATTTATGACGGTCACATGAAGTCATGTGACCAAAATCTGCTACAACCACCCAGCAGATGGGGGGAATAAAAACCACCCCACCACCACTGCCAATCATCAACAGAAATGCTCACAACAATGAAAACCTCAGACAGGAGAAAGAGCGTGGCCAGGCGGGCAGGCAGGTGTCTTGCTCGGCTGTGGCTTGGGGGGCACTTTTTTCAGTGCCATTGTAACTTTGAACAGTCACTAAGTGAACTGTTATAAGTCGAGGACTACCTGTACTTTATATCACTTTTTTCCTTTTTTTTTTTTTTGGGTCATCAAGTTTTTTACACCCTTCCTAGGGGACTGGTAGTACTTGGATGTTGCCATATCCTAAAAGTGGTACAATGGGTGAAAAGGTTGAAAAGCCCTGAATTAAAACACTGTTCCGTATAAACACATATATTTACAATACATGACAGATTTTAAAAAGTGTTAATAAGGAAGATAACACATGAGAAGGAAGCTAGTCAAGAAGACTGGAGAGGATAAAAAAAATATCAGAGGCAATTAGAGTGAGAGGTTGGATAGCATGATACTAATAGAAAATATACTGTAATAGAATTTTTATGCGGGTTTTAATACCAGACACCTAAAGAATCTAAGATTGAGGATATACTGTGATACTCATGCTTAAAGGGTTGGTCTTTAGATGTAAAATGAAAGTCAGCAAGAGACTTGCAAGAAATCCAGTCATGTTAGATTACTTCAGTTACTCTCACTTGTCACCACCCAAGCACTGTTTACATGCAGACTTTGGAGCACAAATGCAAACAACTGGAGATTGTGTTTTGTATAGTGATGAAAGGGCTGGCCTAAAAACAGGACTATGTGAGTTCCAGGCCTCCCTTAAAAAGGGGCAACTTTGGGCCAGTCACTCTCTCTCAGCCCAACCCACAGAACTGTTTTTGTGGAACATTATGCAAACCACTTTCAGCTGCCCAAAATAAAGGCAGAATATAAATCTAATAAATAAATATTATTTCATTATATGGGGGGAATAAAAGAAATTAATTATAATACCCAATAAAGGATATACTTCTAATAATATTAAGAAAAAGTTTTTTTAAAAAATGCATCTACTCAAAGCAAAAACAAAAAAAATTAAGACTTCTGTTTACGACATGATAATAGTATAAAAATGCTGTGTCTTGCTAAAAATTAAAATGCCAAAGAGGGCAAATGTCTCATTCTTGTTACTGATTCCAGCCACCCCCACCATGACAGCACGAGACTGTGGGTATTTCTTGACTTGTACCTGACCACTGCACTTGGGCAAAATCTTATTTCTGTTGTAACCCAGGACCTTGCTTTTTTTCTCATGCCTAGCATGTGAGGCAGGCTTAATTATTCCTAGTTGTACTAGTGTTTAAGTTGTATTTTTGCTCTAAAGCAGAGTATCCACAAATGTTTGCTGGGGACAAAAGTTCTGGTTGTCAACACTCCGGCAGCCAATTCAACATTAAAGAAACTCTACAGCCTTGAGGTGCCATAAGAGATAATTTTTTATTGAATACACATCCCAGCACTGAAGAAGTAATATCAACTCTAAGTTTCCCACGCAAAATTCTGGTTAGTTACCAATAGCTTTTCATAACCCCCACCAACCATGTGTTCACATTGGCCAATCACATTCTTTTTGTTTGTTATGGGAATGGTCCACTTCCTCTGCCAGACACCTACTTTGGATAACCTTGGTTCTCAGTCCATGGATGGCTTCCTGAAACTCCTGTTTCTTTCCCAGACTCCACCTCCCCCCTGTTTCTATAGCAAATTGAATGGCCTTAGAAGTTAGCAAGCATCTTAGCAATTCAATCTTGACACTGGTTCAGTGTTTGTCAGGTGCCTCCAGGGGTTAGATCAAGCCATCGCCGGTTCCATCCACTTCAGGAGACAGTAACGCCTGGGTGCCAAATCAAATGGGAAGCAAAAGCACTGCCAGGGCTCTTCAGCTGTGAGACATGTAGGACCCTGCAGTGAATTAGAGTGGTATTTCAGCAACTTTAAGATGATATGTGGACTTAAACTTCCAGAATTTCCCATTCATAAAGTCGCCAAGGTTGAAAATTAATTACATACAGTAGAAGGATAAGAGGAGGATGGAAATGTGAAACATTTTTACAGTGGAGAGATGTGCAAAGTAATATCTGAAAAAATTTACATGCAAATTTACATTATTGTATCTCACTAGGTAGCTCCATTGCCTGAACCAACTTAGCTGTGATATAGTAAGTCTTACCTCAGTAAACTAGTTCTTTAAACATGTGTGTGCACATATAGACATGTGCAAGCACTGTAGCTCTGTGGAGTTTGTAGGCAGTTCATTCCTTCATCTTAAAGGCTTCTTACCTTCCTGGATTCTGATCTCTAGAGGGAAAGATCATGTAATAATTTTTCAGATTCATCTAACAGGGCATTGGAATTTTTAAAATATTTGCATATAACATTTTGAATGTGGACTGAGGAAGGAGCATCTAAGCAATTTATTTTATTTTGTTTTTGCAACTCAGAATGAAGTAGTAATTTTTATCCCTTGGTCTCAGCATGGAGCTTGAAACAAGAGAGGGGAAAAACAAGCAGGCAGGAACATGTTTTGGATATCGTTAGTGAATCAGTCCTGTTTTTTTAAAAAAAAGAAAAAAGTCAAAATATCAAGTGAATTATATTTATATGAACATTTCCTAAAATTATAACAGGAACAAAAATTATGCAATATTTCTTCCTCTTAACACCACATCCTACAGTGCAATCGTGAATTGCCATATTTTGATATTAATCAGTATTCAGGTTCTTTGTTAGCATAATTAGAAGGCCAAGAGGCTGACAGTGATAGCCATAAAACCAGATTCAATGTCAGAAACCAGAACACAGACAGTTGGTATCTTCCTCCTGCTAGTTTATCACTTTCAATTCAGTGATTTTTATGGAAATCACCCATAAATCAGGCAGGTCATAAAAAGGCTCACTGAGGTAGCATTAATACCCATTCTTATCAAACAGAATCACCATGGAACTAAGCTTCTGCAAATTATTTAAGTGACTTGACATTTTCCATGCATATTAGGTCTCCTGGGAAATATCTGGATGATTGATTCTGATTTCCATCAGCTTTCTGCTTAATATTTCTGAAGCTTGATGTGTGTTATATTTCTTCTGAATGTAAAAAAAAAAGAATGTAAAAAGCCCCAACCAGATAGATCCAGATGGTAGATAAAGAGATGAATGGATGAGAGATGAATAGGCTTGGTACAACTTCTCTGGAAAGGGCACTTGCTATCGTGGCATCAAGCCCCAATCTACGTTCAAAACCTCAGGAGGATAGGATGTGTCTGGATGAAGCAAAATCAGCCCAGTCCTAAATAGCCTGATGTCTGAACATCAGGAGCACTTTAATAAAAAAAGAAGAAGAAATAATTCTTTCAATGAGAATTATATATAGATGTCGGGGTTACAACTTCTGTCTTGAGGCTCATTCCTTTGGGATTTTAGGGAGCTTCCCAGATTGTCTTTCCTCCCTCGTGATTACACATAATAAATTTCTTATGCTTCTGTTGTTCTTCTTATAACTTATCTTGAGATAAGCAGCTATAAACTTTTCCAAAAGGTAAATAAATTGCTATGTGATTTAAAATATTATAAATCATCTGGAGCCTCTGACAGTAAGGTGACCAATCATCCTCCTTTAGGGAGGACAGTCCTTCTTTTGTAAGTTCTGTCCTCTCTCGAAAAGTGTCCTCCTACATGTCCTCCTTTTCGATATTTGAAGACTAATCTATAAATCTCCGTATTTGATCAATGCCGAGCCGATCTGTTGCGTGTGATGTGACGTATTTGTATTTGACATGACGATTCATCAAGGCTCGGTACAGTGCAGTGAGATGTGATTATGAGATGCATGCGCTCCTTACAGGAGAATTGTTTTGAGAGAGTGCGCTGCGCGCAAGTGGCTTTGTTTACTTCTTACCGAAACACGACACGGCACACACGCACGCATTAGACTCACTTCTTTCTCAGTGAATATTCAATCATACACAGGTGAGCATAATAATTCATGTTTTATTAATTCATTATCTATTTAATAATTTCCAAATATGTATAATTTTGTTTACAAGTTTATTCGCTTATGTTATTGTTTCAGTTTTAATAATTAATTTTATTTATTCATTGTTATTGTTACAAATGTTTTTTATTATGCATTTATCATATTATGGTGTATTCTGTATTATTGTTGCAATGAATAAAATGTTTCTTTTATTTACAATATTTTTTTCTTCAATTTATTTCTCATTGTAAAAAAGTTGGTCACCTTACTGACAGTCATCATATATGTCAAATCTGCAGGTCACAGAATCACACTAAGAATCAGCACACTAAGCACATTAGGCTGGCAGCAGGTTGATTAATGATATTAAACACCCTGCCTTTACTGGCAATAATTCCCCAAAGCCTCAAAGCTTCACTGGGGCTCAGCCCTGCTATTTAACAGCTTTTAAATGGCCAGTCTGTTCTAACACCAAGGGAGTAATGCATTTTATATGTGCTGGGAAGGGTGATGGAGACAGATGGGCATCTACACAGGATTAGAGCTGCTGCCCTGCTCCCCAGATGTATTACTTTGACATCAGATGGAGTGGCACAGCTGGCTACCTAGCAATTGCATGGAGATGAAGCAAATTGCATCATTAAAGAGCAAAATGCTGATAAGCCTGACATTATTGGCTGCTTATGCAAAGGGCAGTTCTGCCTTTACCTCAGAAGTGCAGATGAGCTGACCTTTCTACTGATTGAATAATATAATTGTAAATGGCAGTCCAAAAGAGGCTGGGATTGTGGAAAGAGTTCATTCGAAATCTAACTGGAATAAACAGAATTGTGTTATATAAAATGGAGGAAGTATCAGGGATCCATCTATCTGAAGCATTGCACAGAATCCTTAATCTCTTCCAAGCCTCCCATTTTAAATTTCAGTAGTTAATCCACATCAAAATCAAATCTATGCTACTTTTATCAATTCATGTTCTCTTTTTATGTCTCCCCATCATTAATTGTCTTCCCCCTCTACTAGTACTATTGATTCTAAATTCTTCAGAGCAGAAACAATTTTCTTGATTCGTGTTATCCTATAATCTGCATAGCACCCCTTCCTAACTAGATACCCTCCAGATTTTTTGGACTAGACGTCCTGGGAAAGGATAGTGAAAAATGCCTATATTACAAAGCTATAGAAACATGATTGCTACTGGTACAGAATGATAATATATAATTGATAATATTCCTTGCATAGGTGAAGAATTTGTCTGCCATATTGTGGGCCGAACAGAGATATCCAGACCCCCTATCCATTTTATTAGGAGATTTTAACAGTGCTAATTTAGGCCAGGAGCTGCCAAGATATACTCAGCAAGTCAGCAGTCTCACAAGAGGCAAGAATATTTTAGACCACTGCTACTCAACATTAAAAGATGCCTGTCACTCTCTACCAAGAGCAGCTGTGGGACACTCTGATCACTGTATATTCACCTTGTACCTGTTTATAGATAAAGACTTAAAATCATAAAACCAATAAATAAAACACTTGTAAGATCATTGGCCCTTGGCAAAACTTGAGAAATCATAAAAATCCAATCATAAAAACTCAAAACAGAGGCTTCTTAAAGGTAGAGCACTTTATTTTTGAGCGCCACACCTTAGAAAGTTAGTAGCATTGCTTTATAAACTTTGTTAGCCAATGAAAATCAGACAACAGAGTTATTACAATAAACAGAAGAGATCAATCATTCCTGTACACTTCCTTATTCCCTCCTTCAGTACATCTCAGCTGTGTACATGTGTCCCACGCTTATATGAAATTTGTCCTGATGCAAACACTGATTACAAAAGCGAGATAGCAATAGTTAGGCAAGACTACACAATTTGTTTCTTTTTCCAGTTACAGAACCCTACACACTGAAATCTTGGATTGAAGAGATAAAGTTAAAGTTACAGCCTTACCTCGACTGCACAGACTGGAATGTTTTCAAAGCTGCCTCAGCAGACTTGGATGTACTCACTGACACTGCGAAATTATACATTCATTTTTGTGAGAACTTATGTGTGCCGACCAGTGGTGGGATTCAGCCGGTTCGGGAGAACCGGTAGCTAAATTTACCTGAATTCGGAGAACCGGCTGGCTTCCAGAAGTCCAGAATGGCCTCAGAGGCCTGGAGGAGGCCTCCCAGGCCTAGAACAGTCCACCGGAAGTGCATTGATTCTACTTCTGAAGTCTGTTCTAGGCCTGAGAGGCCTGGAGGAGGCATCATAGGCCTGGAGGAGGCCTCCCAGCCTAGAACGGCCCACCGGAAGTGCATGATGCCACTTCCGGAAGTCCGTTCTAGACATCGAAGGCCTAGGCCTGCATCAAATATGAGAACCAGTTGTTCAGGTATTTGAATCCCACCACTAGTGCCGACTAATGTCTTACATTTCTACAGTAATAATAAAGCTTGGTTCACAGCTAAGTTCAAATGTCTGTGCCATGCCAAAGAGGAAGCCTACAGGAAAAGAGATAGAATGCTGTACAATCAGGCTAGGAATGTACTAACAAGAGAGATCAGGACAGCAAAGAGAAGCTACTCTGAAAAGGTGAGGAATCAGCTCTCAAAAAATGATCCAGCAAATGTATGGAAAATCCTGAAAAACATCACTGACTTAGCAGACCTCCCTCCCTTGGTAAAGGGAATTGGCAACTGGCTGATGACCTGAATGTGTTTTATTGTAGGTTTGAGAGGAGATCAGAGTCAACTACTGATACCCTCTCCATCTCAAATACCCCACCAACAGCCAAGTGTCCTACACCTGACTCCATCCCTCTGGGGCCCCCACCTCTGATGATCACAGGGAAAAAAAAGTGTGAGGTCTATTTCACAGCAAAAGTATGGAAAAGTACCAGGCCAAGATAGGGTAACTTTCTTGCTTGAAAATCTGTGCTGATCAATTGGCCCCCATCTTCACCTGCATCTTTAATAAATCACTGGAGCTGGGTTATGTCCCTTCTTGTTTCAAATGCTCTATTATCATCCTTGTGCCTAAGAAACCCTCCATCAAGGAGCTGAATGACTACAGACTGTTGCTCTGACATTCATAGTTATGAAAACTTTCAAAATGTTAATGCTGGCTCACCTGAAAGCCATTAGGTATGCGCTGCTTGACCTGTTGCAATTTTTATAGCACACAAATAGATTGGCAGATGGTGCTATCAATATGGCACTGTACTGCATTTTACAACATTTTAAATCCCCAAAGACCTATACAAGGATCCTTTTTATTGATTTCAGCTTGGCATTCAATATCATCATTCCTGACATACTTCTTTCTAAACTGACTCAATTAGCTGTGCCTGATCACATTTGTACATGGGTTATAAGATTTTTAATAGATAGGAAGCAGCAGGTGAAGCTAGGTAAAATCACATCAAATACTCACTCAATTAGCATAGGAGCCCCTAGAGTTGCATGTTCTCTCCATTACTCTTTTCTCTATATACCAATGATTGCATCTATGAGATATAACATAAGTTTTAATTTTCTATAATGTAGACTAGCATATAGCTTATGAATGACATATCCAATTTATATAAGATTTATTTTTTATTCAAACTACTTCAGGTTAGTATTTTAAAGAATAGCCACTTTATTATATATCCAGAGCACAGCCATGTTTAACTCTGCTAAAGCTATTGTCAACGCTGCTAACATCGGATGTTCTTTCTTTGACAACAGATGGAAATGTAGCCATCTTTTCTCTATCGCTTTTAGAGTTCATTGATGCTGGGAGGGTGAATGTGGATGAGAGTCCAGCTAGTCATAACAATAATAACTCAGCTGTGGGAATCCAAAATTATTGCACCCAGAATTGATAAATATTTGGCGGGCTGGAGAGCTGGGGAGAAAGCCTGCGCTTCAAGCTAATTGGGAAATGCAATTTATGACTATTAATTGCAGGAGGGAATTGTGCTTTACTGCTTTGTGCCAAGGGGAGGGGGATTCAGTTTTTGGCTTTAACTATGTAGTGCCGATACTTCGTTTCTCGAATAAAATATTCTTTAAGGTAAATAATGCCTCAAAGTTCTTCTGAAGAGTTTCATCTGTCGGAACCATGACATTAAGCCAAAACCTCCAATTTTTTACCTAACTATCTTGGAGTCCCGACCCCAGTCGCTATTCCAAGAATTGAGGGATAGACCAACAAAGATTCGGGGAAGATTTCAACATGGAGAAAGAAAGAGTGCCTGAAACCAGCACCCTGACAGCACTACTACCCCAGAGGGGGGAGCGCAAGCCAATGCGCTGGTGGAGAAGGAACTTCTTCAGGCCTCTCAGTTGGGGGCAAGGCCCAAGCCGTGAGAACAGCTGATCTGGTCATTAGAATGGACCTTACCAGTAGAGACTCCAGACACCTCGAGACAGCCTTGCCACAATCAAATGCTTCGAAGGCAAACGAGATTGAGCTGCAAAGAGGAGATTCCTGCACGTCGCATTACCCTGACTGGTGGAGAACCACAAAATTGACTACCGCTGAAGACTTGGGAGAGTGGAAGTACCTGTCCGCAGCCCGTAGTCATTCAGTGGAGAAGTTGGTGGAAAGATTTGAGGAGCTAAAAAAGAAAAGTAGAGAGCAGCCTTCCCGTTCCCTATACTTGAGCGATCATGATGATCGGCGAGGCAGCCATCAACTCCTGCAAAGGGGAACCCCCAGTCCCATCTGTGCAGATCAGGCAGCCTCCCCGTCCTCAAAGCCACCGACCATGGCTTCCAGCCCCATGGGGAGAGACAGCTCCAGTCGTCGCCCCTCCAAAAGCAGTCTCTAAAAGGTTTGCCATCACTGACCTAAGACTTTTTTCAATATGATAGAGGAAATTGGTATACAAGATATCTGGAGAGAAATGAACCCAGGAAAATCACAATATACATTTTATTCTAATAGTCATAAATCTTGGCCCAGAACTGATATGATTTGGATGATGCCTGAATTAAGGGTTAATATGCAGGAAATTGAAATAGAATTAGATACTTGGGCAAATCATAACCCATTAAAAATGGTGTGGAAAGGAATGCAGAAAAAATTAAGATGGACTTTGAATCAATCTATATTAAAAGAGAAAGAATTTATAGAATTAGCAACAAAAGAAATGGATTTTTTCTTCAAAGAAAATAAAAAAGAAGATACAACATTACAAAATGTATGGGATACAACCAAAGCATATTTTCGAGGCGTAGCGATAACACACATGGCAAAACAAAATAAAGAAAAGAGACAACAATGTCAGTTGTTAAGAGAAGAATTTAAAAAATTAGAACTTGAACTACAAATAAACCCACAAAAGAAAATATTGAAAAGACAAATGGAAATAATAAAACATAAATTTAAATTTAATAGAATCAGAAAAATTGGCACAACAAATTAAAACGGCAAAGCAAAACTTTTTTGAAAATGCAAAAAAAACAGGAAGATGATTAGCTTATAAACTTAAAAAACAGAAGGAGAAAAAATTGATAAACAATTTGGTAGATGAAAAAGGCTGTTTATAATTTAAAAATGAAGCAATAAAAAGATAATTAAAGAATACTATGAGAAACTGTATGACAAGAAAGAAACTCCATGGGAGAAAATGACTTAATATATGGAAGAAAATAATTTACCAAAAATTCCAGAAAACTTTAAGACTATGTTAAATGAAAAAATAACAATGATGGAATTGACAGAGGCAATAAAAAGACAAAATAATAATAATAAAAAAACACCAGGACCAGATGGTCTCCCAGCAGAGTTTTATAAATGTTTACAAGATATATTAAGTTCACCATTGAAAAATGTATGTAATGAACTTTTACTGGAGGCAAAACTCCCAAATACATGGACAGAAGCCAATGTTACTTTGATACCAAAAGAGGACTCAGATCTGACCCAGATCAAAAACTATAGACCGATATCACTACTGAATGTGAACTATAAAATCTTCACTTCAATAATAGCTGAGAGGCTGAAAAGATTTTTGATTTAATTTATACACTCAGATCAAAATGGATTTTTAAACTGCAAATAGTCAAAAAGGTCAAATATTTGGGAATATATTTGACAGCAAGATGTTCAACAATAAAAGAAGATAATTACATTAAATTGTTAAACCAAATAAAGTTTGATTTGGAAAAATGGAAGAATCTTCAACTGTCGATGTTAGGAAGAATTGCTACGGTGAAAATGAATATATTACCACAAATATTATTTTTATTTCAAATGATACCTATAAAAATGGAGAAAAAATTCTTCAAAGATTTAAACTCTCTAATTCAAAAATTTATCTGGCAAGGAAAGAAAGCTAGAATTAAATTAAAAATGTTACAAGAATTCTAAAACAGATAATCCTGAGAAGCATATATTTAAATTTGTGTTTGTTAGACCAAATGACTTGTGTGTCTTTTATAACAGCTCCTGAAAGTGTGTTATACAGCATATAAAGTCGGCTAGGGAAATGGAAAGCAGAAGAGACAACCACCTAGCCACAGATCAGCTGAATCAAACCT
>NW_015390674.1:64929-66765 GCF_001527695.2 Protobothrops mucrosquamatus | reverse complement strand
TTAAATTAAAAATGTTACAAGAATTCTAAAACAGATAATCCTGAGAAGCATATATTTAAATTTGTGTTTGTTAGACCAAATGACTTGTGTGTCTTTTATAACAGCTCCTGAAAGTGTGTTATACAGCATATAAAGTCGGCTAGGGAAATGGAAAGCAGAAGAGACAACCACCTAGCCACAGATCAGCTGAATCAAACCTGGCAATCAATAGAATGATAAATGTCATGGTAATACTACCATGTAGTAAGTAATATTACCTCATGCTTCCAATTTCTTCTTTTTTTAAAAAAAGGTTTTTTTAATTTTTTAAACAGAGTTCAATAATAATTATTCAACAAAAATGTGTTATCTGAGTATCTTATTCACTAATACAAATTAAATTCCTAATCCCTAAATCTTTTCTCTAACCATTGATAAACTAGGTCCCAAGTTTGAAAATATTCTGTTTCTCCTTTTTCTTTCAACCTTAAAGTAAGTCTGTCCATTTCCGCACAGTCTAATATTTTTTGATTATTTCTTCTTCTGGTGGTATTTCTTCGTTCTTCCAATATTGTGCAAATATAATTCTTGCTGCTGTTATCACATGTAGAATCAAATACTGTATGTATTTTGTTTATCAAGCTTTTCTGGCATATACCTAGTTAAAAAAAAATCAGGTTTATAGTCTATGTGTTTCTCTAACATTTTTTCTAACCAAGTGTGGATTATTGTCCAATATCTACTTGCTTTAACACATGTCCACAACATATGATAATAAGTACCTGGTTTGTGTTTACATTTCCAACATTTCTCTGACATGTTTTTAAACATTTTTGCTAATCTTGTTGGTGGCAAGTGCCATCTATAAAACATTTTCTATAAGTTTTCTTTGTATGAAGCTGACATTGCCAATTTATATTTTCTTTCCCACAGACTTTGTCCCTTTTCTAAGTCTATATCATATCCAAAATTCTTTGCCCACACTATCATTGTCTTTTACTTGTTCATCTTCCATTTTGAAATTTAATAAGAAATTGTACATTTTAATTAACTTTTCATCAGACGTTAATAATGTCTGATCAAACATAGCCTGTTTAATATCTTTATCATATCTGACTTGCATTTGTAAATGTGACCACCATGTTAAATCGATGGCCTGATTTTCCATCTCTTGCTTGGATTTTAAGTTCCCTTCAGAATTTAGAATATCTTTGTATGTCCATATTTTATCAAGACTGACTAGATTTGGATGTACAAATGCTTCCATTGTTGAAAGCCATCCTGGAATTTTCAAATAAATTTTATATTTTATTTTTCCCCAAGTTAATAATAATGCATTTCTAATGTAGTGGTTTTGGAAGTATTTATGTATTTTATTTTTTCCATACCATAGAAAAGCATGCCAACCAAGTTGCAGGTCATGTCCCTCCAGATACAGCAATCTTTTATTTTTAAGAGTTATCCATTCTTTTATTCATGTTAACACTGATGCTTGATAATATAAAACCCTATCTGGCAAGCCAAAGCCTCCATTTCCCTTGGCTTCTTGTAACATTTTTAATTTAATTCTAGCTTTCTTTCCTTGCCAGATAAATTTTTGAATTAGAGAGTTTAAATCTTTGAAGAATTTTTTCTCCATTTTTATAGGTATCATTTGGAATAAAAATAATATTTGTGGTAATATATTCATTTTCACCGTAGCAATTCTTCCTAACATCGACAGTTGAAGATTCTTCCATTTTTCCAAATCAAGCTTTATTTGGTTTAACAATTTAATGTAATTATCTTCTTTTATTGTTGAACATCTTGCTGTCAAATATATTCCCAAATATTTGACCTTTTTGACTATTTGCAGTT
>NW_015390674.1:59074-62460 GCF_001527695.2 Protobothrops mucrosquamatus | reverse complement strand
AATAAAAATAATATTTGTGGTAATATATTCATTTTCACCGTAGCAATTCTTCCTAACATCGACAGTTGAAGATTCTTCCATTTTTCCAAATCAAGCTTTATTTGGTTTAACAATTTAATGTAATTATCTTCTTTTATTGTTGAACATCTTGCTGTCAAATATATTCCCAAATATTTGACCTTTTTGACTATTTGCAGTTCTATTTTTTCTGATAATTGCTTTTCTTGTTTAACTGTAAAATTTTTAACTATCACTTTAGTTTTTTTTTTGTTATCTTTAATCCTGCTATCTCTCCAAATTGTTCTATTTTTTCCAACAGTTTAGGAATCATCTCTAAAGGTTCCTCTAGAACAGCGGTTCTCAACCTGTGGGTCAGGACCCTTTTGGGGGTCACACGAGCCTTTCACAGGGGTCGCCTAAGACCATTGGAAAACACATATTTCCGATGGTCTTAGGCAGGGCTTGTCAACCGCCTTCTCCCCCCCACGGTGGCGCCTCCCTCCCCCCTCCGCTCCACCTCACTTGTTTGTGGAAAATATGCTGCTTGGCAGCAGTCTGCCAAGAACTCTACCAAATGTGCCCTGCAAGGGGCACATGAAGAGCACAGGCACAGAGCAAGGCCCTGCCCTCCCCAGGAACTTATTGTGCAGCAACCGGATTGACTTCTTCTCGTGCACGCAGGTCAGCGAAGGGGAGGCCGCCGCAGCACCCAACTCCTGCGCCCATCAGCTGGTGACCCCCAAACATGCGCTTGTCAGCCGGGAGGTCTGGCGCCGGCCGCCGGTCTCCTTTGCCACCCCACCCATCCTCGACTCCTCCTCTGTCCATTCATGTCGAGCCTGCCGGGGCTTGACAGGGAGAGAGGGAGGGAAGGAGGAAGGGACTCCTCCTCCTCTCCTAAGCGGGGGGGGGGTGTGAGAGAAGCAAAAGGGGGCGAGAAAGCTCACGGTGGGCTCGAAGGAGCACCTGTCAGCGTTGGTAACGAGAAATTCCCCACAAATCCAGGGAAGGGGTGGAGAAAAGGAGCCCCCTTTGGGAGGAAACTGCCGCCTTCTTCTCCTTGCCTTTGCGCTCTTCTGTTCCTCGGCAGCCGGGCTGCCAAGCCTCTGCTGGCTGGAACTTCCTTTCCTTCCCTCCATCTTGGTCTCTTCCTCCTTCCCTCCCTCTCCCATTGTACCTTCCTTCCTTCCTTCCTTTCCTTTGCCTCCCTCTTTGTCCCTCCTTCCCTCCCTCTTTCCCCTTGTCCCTTCCTTCCCTCCTTCCCTCTTGTACAGGATTGGGGCAAACCTCTACAGCTGATCCATGCTTCCGCTGAGCAGCCCAGAAGCAGATCAGCTGTAGCAGCTCTCCTGCACTCCTGCCCAGCAAACTTGCTTGAGCTTTGCTGGAAAATATGCCACTTGCTAATTTACCAGAAGCGCGAATCAGCAAGTGAGCTGGGCGGAGCTCTCCTCTGCCTCTGCCTGTGCACAGGCAGGTTTGGCATGTCACCATGGCCACCGGCAGCAAAGCCACCAACCACGCTGGCAGCCTGTCCCCCTCCCTTCCTGGGTACGGAGGGGGAGAGGAAGGAAGGGACGAAGAGGGAGGGACGTAAGGGACAATGAGAGAGGGAAGGAAGGAACAATGGAAGGGAGGGAGGGAAGGAAGGAAGGAAGGGACAAAGAGAGAAGGAAGGAAGGAAGGAAGGAAGGAAGGAAGGAAGGAAGGAAGGAAGAGGAAAGAGGAAGGGAAGGAGGAAGAGACTAAGAGGGAGGGGAAGGAAAGAAGGAAGGGACAATGGGAGAGAGGGAGGGAAGGAGGAAGAGACTAAGAAGGAGGTGAAGGAAAGGAAGGAAGGGACAATGGGAAAGAGGGAGGGAAGGAGGAAGAGACTAAGGGAGGTGAATGAAAGGAAAGAAAGAAGGAAGGAAGGGACAATGGGAGAGAGGGAGGGAAGGAGGAAGAGNAGGAAGGGACAATGGGAGAGGGAGGGAAGGAGGAAGAGACTAAGAGGGAGGTGAAGGAAAGGAAGAAAAGAAGGAAGGAAGGGACAAGGGGAGAGAAGGGAGGGAAGGAAGGCAGGCACCCACCCCAGTCCCATCCCAGAGACCCACAGATTCCCCCCCACAGGCACTCTGCAACCTGAGTGATCAGCTGGCCACGCCCCCTAGCCATTGATCACGTGACCCTGGGACATTGTGAACGTCATAAGTATGAATCAGTTGTCAAGCATCCGAATGTAAATCACATGACCCTGGGGATGCTGCAACAATCATAAGTGTGAAAAATGATCATAATTCACTTTTTCAGTGCTGTTGTAACTTCAAACAGTCACTAAGTGAATTGTTGTAAGTCGAGGACTACCTATACTTTCCCATTTTTTCCTTTTTTGGGGGGGGTCAAGTTTTTGATACCCCCCTGCCAGCTGGATGGGGGGTTGGGGGTCACCACAACATGAGGAACTGTATTAAAGGGTCGCGGCATTAGGAAGGTTGAGAACCACTGCTTTAAATATCTGAGAACCCTCTTTACACCCATCCAATGTAACTTTGTAAGTGCAGCAGTAAAACGACTCAAAATGCTTACTGCGCAAGCTATGTCTGGTCTGGACCACTGTGATAGATATAACAAACTCCTTATTGCTGAGTGATATATCTCTTGATCACAGGTTTCACCTTTGTCCACACTTAAACTATTATAAAAATCCATACTCATGGGTGTGGGAGCAGTATTGCAATCTTTCATATTATATTTCTCCAATAACTGCTCAATTTTTCTCCTTTGACTGAGAATATAGCCACCTTTTTCATTTTTCTGTATCTCTACACCGAGATAATTTTTTATTTCTCCCAAATTCTTTAATTTGAATTTCTTTCCTAATTTATCAGCAAATTCCTTGACTTGTGATGCATCCTTTGCGATGAAGCAAAGATCATCCACAAATGATAACAGTAAACAATTCCCTCCTTGTAACTGTCCAGTATATATACAATTATCAGCTTTGCAACTCTTAAATCCAAGACCCTTTAAAGCAGTATCTAAACAGATATTCCAGTTTCTGGCTGACTGCTTCAGCCCATAAATAGCCTTGTCTAATTTATACACCATGTTAGGCTTTGCAATTTCATACCCTGGTGCTTGGATCATATACATTTCTTCCTCTAACTCAGCATTGAGGAATGCAGTTGTGATATCAAAGTGCCAGATTTGGACTTCCGGTGGCAGGCGTCTTCGTCGGTCGCAGCTGTTTGCTGCCTCCCGCCTGTTTCGCGTAAAAGCCGGTTTGACAGCTAGCATCAGCTGTCAAACGGCTTGATACCTTTCCCCTGGGCATAAGGGGATAGGTGAGCTGCCCGGGGTAGGAGTTGAGTTCCCGAGTCGTCCTATATGGACGATGTAGGTGA
>NW_015390674.1:36318-55509 GCF_001527695.2 Protobothrops mucrosquamatus | reverse complement strand
ACAGATTCACCTGGTTGCAAACAGGCTCTGTAAAGTTTTCTTGACAATTGCACTATATTGCATGCAGAAACATTCACGTGCACAGCTCTCAACTTCAGCCAAATTTCCTTTGCAGTCTTTAGATTTGCAACATTTAGAAATTGTTCATCATCTAAATTCAAGATGAGATAAGCCATGGCTTGATCATGGCTTTTCTGATCAACAGCTGCAAACATTTGTGAGGGATTTTCTACAATATACCACAGCTCTTTTGCTTTCAGCAAACATTCCATCTTCGCAGCCCATATAATGTAATTCTTTTGGCCTAAACGAGGCACAGAGCTTTCCTTAAATTCCATTGCAGCCATTCTGCTAATTTTGCCTTGTTCTTATACTTTCTAAACACAGGCAATTTCATCCAGCTTTAAATTACAATGCAGTCCTTAGTAAGCTCTGGGCCCATAACCTGTTAGAGAATTTTAATTTCTCTATTGGTGAAAATAAATCAGAAGCTCTCACAGTTGACTTCCGGTGGCTTGGCGGCTGCCGAAGGGGGTTGTTTTGACAGCCTCCTGTCCAGGACTGCGTAAGAATCGCCGAAACAGCGTGTATCAGCTGTTTGGCGATTTGAAACTTCTCTCCGGGCAAAGGAGAGAAGGAGAGCTGACTCGTGAGTAGGAGTCGAGTTCCCTAGCCTCCCTGGGTGCTCCCAGCGAGGCGAAGGTGAGAACTCCTCCGGAGCTCAGAGCTTCTCCGCAGATCGGGACGTCTTCGCTATCAGCGAAGCCAGACGCCGTCTCCACCTCTGATGCTTTTTCTGAAGTTAACTGTGAGTACTTTTAACAGACGGAGCCAACTAGGAAATCTGGACTTTTTATAAGGAACTTAAAACTTTGACTCAGAGATTAAAGTACTCTTCTCAAATGGCTGAAAATCGAAAGTTACTTTCTGAAGAAAAAAAATGGCTGCGGCTTGCCGCTTCTTTGTTCTAAAGAGACACTTTTACTTTCCTTCTGGTTGTGGATTGCTACATTGTTAAAACTGTAAAAAATCTTCAAAAATTAAGGAAAAATCTTCAAAAATTAAGGAAAAATTAAAGGAAAATCTGTTTGATTTTTACCTGTTTTGGACTGTATATCAAGACTCTTTTTAAACTTAAGAATGGCTTCTAAACGAGGTGTAGCCCCTGCAGCACCTAAGTCAGCTGTTTCCTCTCCAGCTGTACAGACTACGCAACAGAGAGCTAAAACTCCTCCACCCTCCTCACCACCTTATATTACTTTAAAGGATCTGCAGGATTCTTTGATGCAGATGCAGATGTCTAAACAAATTGTACAACAAGTGAGAGTGGAGACAGAAGAGCTGATTCATCGTCCACATCACCAGCTAAAGTAATAGAAGAAGGAGTGGAACAACTGGTTGTGGATTTACCTGGAGCTATGTCACTGTTTGCAGGAGATTTTCAGAACCTACAAGGATTGGAGGCTAAACAGGATCCAAAAGACCAGAGAATGACACGTGCGGCTCATAAGCGTAAGGAAAGAGAGCAACAGAAAGAGGCCATGCCCCAAACATGTTCAACTACTTCGGAGCCAGTGGGAGGAGCCAGACCTAAAAGATTTGTCACGATGGATCTTCAAGGGATGATTCAGAAGCTCCAAAAGCCAAAGGATGGCTAAATTAATAACTTTAAATGTTAATGGATTGAATTAACCACAAAAAAGGAGAAAAATATTTTATTATTTGAAGCAACATAAGAATGATATTATATGTTTACAAGAAACACATATTATATTAAAAGATCAAAAGTACTTATATAATCCTAGATTGGGTTTACATTTTGTGGCTCCTGCTAAAAAGAAAAAAGCGGGTGTAGTCCTTTATGTCAAGAAAGAATTGATGCCAAAATTAATAGACGCTGATGCAGAAGGAAGATTTGTACTTGTTGAAATTATTTTGAATGGGAAAAAATGTCTTCTTGTGGGCTTATATGCACCAAACCTATACCAACAACAAAAGCAATTTTTTACTGTTTTGCATCAAAAGANTATGGACAGTTTGGATCAAAAAGAAATGAAATTGATGTTGTATTGTATAACAGCAGCAAGGACGTTAGTTGCTCAAAATTGGAAAAAAAAGATGTTACCAACCATGGATGATTGGAGACAGAAAGTATCATATTTTGCAGAGATGGCAAAAATATCCGCGTACCTGAAGGATCATTCTCAGGAAAAATTTATCTCAATGGGGAGAAGATGGATAGATTATATTCAGAGAAAGTATGAATTGAAAAATTACTATGTAGCTTTTGATTAACATAAGATGTATATTAAAAATTTTGTATGTATTTTAATGTTTATTTTAGAGTCAGAGCAAGTTTATACTAGTGTGTAGTAATATGTAGTAGTTATGAATAGATTTGGATATTTTTCTTTTGTTTATTTCCTAGATTAGCTTTGGGAAGTCCAGGGGGGGGAGGGGAGAAAAGGGTAGGTTTGTATTATAGATTTATATGTATGATTCTTTTTATTTGTAAGGAGGTGTCCGGTGATACCCCAACTGCACAGGACGGGATGGTTTGAGGGTGGAAGGGAAGTAGGAAAGAGGGAGGAAGGAGGAGTGGTGGTAGAATGGGAGGAGGAAGGAGTGGCAAGTGGAAGAGGGGGGTGCGGGAGGGGTACACCGGACACGTCTGAGAATGTTTTGTTTAGTTTTACTTTCTTTGGTTGATATTGTGATAAAAGATTCATGTTTGTGTTTTTTTAAAATGAAAAATAATAAAATTTAAATACAAAAAAAAAGAAGCTCTCACAGTTGACTGCATTTATCTGATTCAAATAAACTCTTTATATTCATATAAAATTATTTACAATACCATACATTCTTCTTTACAGCAACATAGTACAATGAAGACTTCTTACAGAGAGATGCAGAGACCTGAGACTGAAACTGAAACTCAGCTTCTAACTCAATACCCCTTTGCACAGACTCAGTAGCACTTTCTTCACATTGGCTGACTGAGTTACCACATGACTCTTCCTGCTCATGAATATTCCAACATCTTATTCTCTTGGGAATCTGTTTCAGCACTACTATTTCTTTATGTTTATATTGTAATGGATCATCTCTAACTCTTCTTAATATCTCATCCCTCATTGTTTTCTTCATAAATCTTACATGAACTTCTCTGGGCAATTTGTGTTTCCTTACGTAACTTGAATTCATTCTAAATATTTCATCCACTTGTTGCTGCATCTCTCGTCTTTCCATTTCTAGGGCCTCTGCTTATAGATTAATAATCACTTCTGCTCTAGTCTCCTCTTTATCTTCAAGTATGTTCTGGAATCTCAAATAGTGTACCACCTTCTCCATTTCCAAAGCAGTGACTGCTCCTTCTAGGTTTTGATTTGCTTGTTCTAATCTTTCATTCTCTGTCATTAGTGCTTCAATTTTTCCCTCAGTATCTTCTGATTGATCTTCCACCTTCTGAATTCTTTGTTCATTTTTAAGGATCATTTGTTGGTGAACCTCAAATTGTGTCTTTATGTCAGGCATTTGTTCATTTAGCTTATCAAGATTGCTTTTTGTTTCTTGATGATTCTTCTGCATCATTTCTTGAATTAGTTGTAAAGTTGCATGCATCTCTTTTTGGAGATTGTTTGCCTTCTCTCATTGTAACATTGCCTCAATAGATCCCTGACTTGCTGGACTAGATGTTCCAGAAGAGGGTGCAGAAGCAGGGTTTTTTGTAATTTTAGTGAGATTTGGTGCACTCATTGTTCAATCAGGCAAATTTTGTAAATCCGCAGGGAGAAGAGAAAGGGAAAAAAAGGCTATAGGCTGCTTTAGGCTATAATCCAAATTTAAAAAGGAGCAAACCATTTTAGGCTATATTCCAAGTTTAAAAGGGAGTCAACTACTTTAAACTGTAATCCAGCAAAATAAAAAAGACCAACTTCATAAGTCTAATCCAAATATTTCTGTCAGTTCAAAGATATTAGAGAAAAAAAGAAAAAAGAAAAGAAAAGAAAAAAAAACTTGTCTCTGAGCAGTTTCTATAATAGTTATGTCTAAAGTTGAAAGATGTAGTTTAAAAAAATCTTTGTTTTTCCTTTTGTAGAAACACAAGATGTTCTTTGTTTAGCACAGGTGTTTTTTCAAGGTCATCACTCTTCTGATTTTGTCTGTATTATTGTAGTATCTTCCTTCACCACTAGATGTCCTCATTAGTTATAGTGTCTCTATCCAGTAGTAAAACATTTATTTAAAGTGCTCTTTCACAACAAAGTAAAAAAATTTTCCCAAATCAAAAAAAATTAGCCAACAACAGATTATCATTTTTTTCTTTTCAATCAGTCTCGAATCTTTTCTGCATATTTTTATATTCCTCAATTTTGTTCCCCCATTCCAGATTTCTTGCCACTTTTAACTCTCTTCTTTCTAAGTCTTCCTGGGGTTTTTTACTTTTAAAACTTATCCAATTCAGGGAATTATATTTTAAAAATCCATAGGGAAGAGAAATAAAAAAGAATCTCACTCAGATCAAACATGTTGTTGACAGTCAGCTGTTCGGTGGTGCTGCTGTGGCTCTTCGCTTCTTCCCCAGCTATCTGTGGCTTGGGCTGTCTGCGTACTTGCCAGCAGCCTTTCTCCCACCTGTTTAAAGAGTTTCCTCAGTCCGTTTGGGCCAACCGCCGTTGGCTCCAAACTCCAACATTTCCCTTCCTCCTCGTTGCCTCTCCAGAGCGACTTTCTAATCTCTTTGAGTCTCCAAATGAAGCAAAATTAGACTAGGAAACCAGAGCTCCGGTTTCTTTCATCCGTGTTGCCATGACACCCGGGGTGAACTCTCCCCAATTTCTGCTTATAATTCACAAAGCCAGAAAATTATAAGTTGTCCTTATAAATCAAACCTTAATTCAAGTATCTATGGTTTCATTTTGTCTTTCAGGACAATTCCAGTACTGGGGGGGGAGGGCTACACTAAGCATATATTCAACAGATGCAACCTGATAGTGTCAAATGGATCTCTACAAGGATTCCCAAAATTCCATCCACTGTAATAACTGGAAAGATGGAAAATACAGGTTCACACTCCACCTATTCTAAATATTTAGTTTAGAATATTTCTCTCTCTCTCTCTTTCTCTCTCTCTCAAACACACACACAAAACTATATTCCTATAAAGGGAAAGTTTTTGATATAGTAACAGAACTACAGGTTCTTGAATTGTCACATATTAAAGAACAACCATCCCAGAAAGAAGAAAAAAATCACTTTGAGCTGAATTTTTAAAAATATTTTCTCTATTAAGAATAAACTTATTTAATAAGTGACAGCATTTGGTTATTCAGCACAGGACCATCTATTCCAAACAGCTCTGTCATTATTACATTTTGTGTGATGACTGGGCCAGATATTCTTAACTTTTTCTATCATAAATTCTATAAAAATAAACAAATAGTTACATTTTTAACAATAGAATGGGAAATGAATACACTGGCATCTAAAATAAATCTGATCTGCTTCATTTGTGTTCTTTCATTCATAATTAAAACTACAGCTTCATTTTCTTGCATCTTTCCATTAAATTCACAACATAAAGCCACCTATGTTGAGATCTATTTGCATCCTTGTCCTTTCTCATATTTTCATCTATTTTTTCTTTTATTTCTTATGTAAGCTCATGTTCTTTGGCATTTAAATTATTCTTAAATTATTCTTACAATCCATGCCTCAGTCATCTATATTCCATAATCATTATAAGATGGTCCCATAGATGTTATCTTTAGATATTAACCTTCATTACTTTGGTCAACCAAAGAATCAACTGGTGTTTTCACTCCTTGTGGTTACATAGATAAGTCCATATAACATTTGGGACGCTTTCAGAAGTGGTTTGCCATTGCCTTCTTCCTATGGCTGAGAAAGAATGATTGTCACAAAGTCACCCAGTTAATTTCATTGCTTAAGCTGGGACTAGAACTCAGGTTTTCCATCCCTAGTCCAATATTTTAACCACTAGACCAAATTAGTTCTATGTATAATCAAGACCCAATTTTACCCCAGGTTTGCTCACATTTTTTCTGTGCAAGCTAGAATAAGCTTCTATATTCCAGGGGAATATGATACCTAAGTGGCTTAAAGTATTTTTTTCTGGAAGAATAAAACGATGAAAATAAACAATGGAAGTACAACAATATG
The DNA here is from genome assembly GCF_001527695.2 of Protobothrops mucrosquamatus. NCBI lineage: Eukaryota > Metazoa > Chordata > Lepidosauria > Squamata > Viperidae > Protobothrops > Protobothrops mucrosquamatus. The sequence continues at coordinate 49,326 of NW_015390674.1, read as the reverse complement.
AAATTAAAAAGATGAGTGGAGGGGGAGCAGGAAGTGCAGGGCACAGATGGAGTCAGCCTGTTAGTCCAGCAATCATCTCCAGTGATGTACTCCCTTATTGGGTCCCCAGCCAATCAGAGAGCCAGATCTTCAGACCCTTGCAGAAAGATAGGAGGTTGGGATAAACCTCACCCTAGGGGGCAGGATATTCAGTAGTACAGCAGGAAGTATTTTCTCCTGGATCCTGTTGGTCAGAGTTCCTCAGTAGGCTTCCTCTACCACGCATCCTATGATTAGGATGGGCTTGTCTTTGTGGAATGAGATGGTTCATCAAGTAGTCTGGATCTATGCCATGGAGGCCTTTTATAACCAACACTTTGAACTGCACCCAGAAGCAAACCAGCTGTCATGGTTCTGATAAATGAAACCCTTCAAAAGAATTTTGAGGCATTGTTTACCTTAAAGAATCTTTTTATTTGAGAAACAAAGTATCAACACTACATAGTTGAACCCAAAACTAAATTCTCTGTCCCCTGATACAAAGTAACAAAGTGCAATTCCCACCCCAATAAACTGTCATAAATCATATTCCCCAATTAGTTTAAAGCGCAGGCTCTCCTCTTAGCTCCACAGCCTGCCAAAACATTATCAGCTTGTCCTTGGGTTCCCACCACAGCATTATGTTATGGCTAGCTGAGCTTACATTCCAATCCCCCCCTCTCTCTGCTGCACCTAATTTCTAAAGTAAGAAAAAGCATGTTAAAGGAGTAGAGAAAATGGCTGCATTTTCATCAGCTGTCAAAACGGGAACATCCAATGTTAGCAGCATTGAAATCCACCCCCCCTTACAAGTAGGGCAAATCCTGTAATTCAAACAAAATTGTAGTTAGGGGTTACTCCTTGGTTTATTAGAGTGTTTCTCATAGAATCTATTAATGAGTCTGTCGGCTTTTACATCACTAGATTTTACCCAGATGGCTTCAGAAAATGGATATCCTTTGCACTGCACTAAGTACTGTAACTTTCCCTTAAAAATTCTAGAATCAAGAATACGCTTCACTTCATAATGAGTCTGTCCGGCTACCACGAGAGGTCCAGGTGCCTTCTTAGGGGGAGGTCGTAAGGTGGAACCCCAAAAAGGTTTCAATAGGCTACAATGGAACACAGGGTGGACTTTCCCTAGGAGTCTGGGAAGTTTTAATTCTACTGTGACTGGGTTAATGATTCTCACTATGGGGAAGGGACCCAGGCACTTTGGTCCTAACTTCTTACTAGGCAAATTATGTCATAAATATTTTGTGGATAAATAGACTTTTCTCCCAACTTGGAATGATCTTTGGGGAGCCCTTTTTTATCGGCTTGCTTTTTATACATCTCAAAAGCCTTTTTCAGAGCGATTTTCATGTTTTTCCATACCTCCTCATACCCCTTCACCCACTGGTCAAGTGTTTGGGAAGTAGAGGGCCCCTGAGGATATTCAGGTATTGGGGTGAACTCTTTTCCTGTGGCAACTTTAAAAGGTGTAAAACCAGTGCTGCTGTGAACAGAGTTATTGTAAGCCACGTCTGCAAAAGGGAGGAGGTCAGTCCAGTTTGTTTGCTGATAGTCCACATAGCATCTGAGATACTGCTCCACCATTGAGTTCACTGATTCAGCTGCCACATTGGTAGACAGGTGAAAAGCAAATGATAGACCTTGCAACGAGCCAATTAGCTTGAGGAAACCTCTCCAGAACTTAGCCACAAACTGCACCCCTCGGTCTGAGATTTTTCACTTTGGTGCTCTGTGCAGTCTGTAGATGTGCTTTAAAAGCATCTTTGTTAATCTTTGGGCTGACAGGAGTTGTGATGACCCAGGGCACAGCACAGAGGCAATGCAGTCAGCTGGCAATTCAAACAGTTCTTTTATTGCTCCAAATTTTCCCCAAATGGTCCCACGTTTGCTGGCAAGCCTCCAACAAAAGAACACACACACACACACCTTCAGCCGACTCTGGATGAAAGTAGGTTCAAATACAGTCTGATTAGCATAAGAAAGTACTCAAGGCCATAGAGATAACAAGGAAGAAAACATAAACTTAACGAATCTGTTTGCCTGAGCAGTTTTCAAAAGAGAGAATCCAAAATATAGTCCGAGGTCTTTAAACATACAAGTAACATGGTCAGTCAATCTAATAATTCGAGTTTACAGATTTCCAAACAGAAGTCACAGAACAAGAGATCAGCAACAATACACAAAACTCCAAGAATCAGTGTTTGTTCCCGACAAATGCCCCTCCCCACAGCGTCTCCTTAAATCTCGATCTCCTGGTGTTCCTTGTGGAGAAGGGTGGGACGCTCTCCTCCTGAGTAATTGAGCCTGCCTGCATTGTTCCCTCCTTCTCTCCACTCTCCCTGCTCTAGGATCAGGTGGGGGTGGCCCTTGCTCATCACCTGAACTCTGCCTCTCCTGTTCCTCCTGTTCCAATCCTGAAGGACCCTGGCCTGCCTCGTCCTGCTCTTCTCCACATTCCTCTGAAGCCACAGACACCTCTCCCTCGGCCTCCATAGGGTCCAGTTCCAGTTCATTTTCCTCCACAGATTCAGGCTCAGACAGAAGGCATGACAGGAGTCCTTTACAGGCAATGAAATGAGCTTGTTTTGAAAATAGGTCTATCACAGTCCAAATCACCATATTTCCCCTACTTTCAGGTAATTTTACTATAAAATCCATAGCACTTTCTTCCCATGGTTGGGAAGGGTCCACTACTGGTTGTAATAGTCCAGGGGTTTTTCCCCGGAATTCTTTTCATGGTGGCACATACAGCACAGCTAATGACATAGTTCTCCACATCCCGTTTTAACCCGGCCACCAAAATTGCCAATGAACCAGATGCAGTGTTTTTAAATATCCAAAGTGTCCAGGCTGTTTTACATCATGACCGTGCCGGAGGGCATTAAGGCGGAGGGTTTCTGGCAAATAAAACTCCCCCGTTGTAAGCCAAACCATCCCTACATGTCAAGGAGGTTTGATTTTCCTTGAACCATTGATCGTTGGGGAGTTCCTGTTTTATTTTCTTTACCCCAGGGTCATCGGCATTTGGAACTTTCAAAGACAGGGTTCTCTGAGGCATTAGTTGAAAAGCAGCTTGCGGTATAGATATAATTGCTTCATTAACCTCTTTTTAAAAAAACAAAACAAATTTTATTGGTTTTATTGGTTTTGTGATTCTTAGAACAAAGTGCTTAAGACACACCGTGGTGCTGGGGTAATCAAACATCCAGAAATAAAACCATATATGAATAACTCAAATCAATACATTAAATATTCCCTCTCTATTTCCCTCAATTAATCTAATACATTTAAGATAATCCATTTCTAGTATAAATTTCTAAAAATCCTAAACCTGTTTTAGAGCTTTGTGAATTTACAATTAGCATAATCAAATTTGACTTAAAAAAGCAAATTATCAATTCAGGTATCCCTTCCAAATATATTCTAGATCTCAATCTCTTAAATCCTTAATTTTATCACAAATCTCATTTATTTCTTCTTCCACTACACAATATATCTCCTAATTAAAGTAAAATATTAGTCTATCCTATACATATATAATCCATCAATCCATCAATCTCTTTAAGATAACAAAATAACAAAATAATATCAAACATTAAATCATTTCAGCCCATTGGACCAAATTCAAATTTCATCCAGTTAATTATCATACCTAATAATGTCCATATTATCAGACAAGAATATCATCTTACTAATTTAACATACTCAATTAATTATCAAATCAATCCAGATCTAAAACGCCTCTTCAGTTTTCTTCATTCCATTACATAATAGTTTTCATACAAATAAACCTATTATTCCAAAAAATACATTCTTAATCTATTTAAAATATATTATTCTAATAATCACCCATTTTTCTCTTACTTCTAACTCTAAATCTTAATCCTTAAATCAATCCATAATTCTACAGTGCCTTTGATCCATCACATATAATTTTGAATTTAACTTTTCAGTCTTATTCTGGCCTTTCTTTGTGTGTCAGGCAGGTTTCTATAACAAAGCTTCCCTTTCAGCAAATAAGTCTCTCTTTGTTGCTTGTAGTATCATTTGAGACAGTAAGAAGCATCCCGTCCTCTGCATTGGGTGTCTATTTCTCTTATCCTTAAAGCTTTGTTGCTTTAAAGGCTCAAATCTCAGTCTTTGATTTTTGTGATCCTCAAAGGTATAGATGAAATGCTTATAGGGTAAAATAAATTCCTCTTTAGTCTCAATTAAATCCTCTTCTAGTATGTTTTGGTTTATAGAATGGTCAGATGTTGTCTGAAAGTCAGTTTGAAGGTTTGGAATATGGCTTCTGACTCTTAATTCTGTAGAAATCTCTTTCATTGTAGCACATATTTCTTCAGTAGCCTCGTAGATCTTTTCCAATATAAGTTTATAGTTCAATTGTGAATAAGGTTTCTCCATTTTAATAATAATTGAAGAGAGTCCCCTTTTTTTTCTTTTAGTGGAGGCTGTATTTAATAAAGTAAAGCAGTATCCACCCTCACAGTTCCGACAGCTGCATCCGCTTATCTTTTCTCTTCAAAAGTAATTTGAAGGCCAAGTACATCTCATCTCCAAACAGTAACCAGCAGTTGCAATATTAACTTTTTGCCACTAGATGTCCTCAATAGGTTAAAAAAATCTTTTCCAGACACCATTTTTCCCTTTTTCTATCTTTTAGAGAAAAAGGTGGAAAAAGAAACAATCTTCCAGTATAATATGATAGTAGAGCTCTTTAAAAAAAGGTTTTTTCTGTATCCCAAAGTAGATAAGAATAAAGTGTAGTCTTTAAAAAAAATTTATTTTAACCTTTTTGTTCAGCGCCTTTCTTCCTACATATACCAAAGCTGCTTTTTCAAGATGGGGAAATGATTCCAACAGAACTTTTACAGGCAAAAAAAAGAACAAAGTAGGGTGAAGAGAGGAGGAGAAGGGGTCTCACCCGGATCATCCGCGGTGGGTCTATTCACGCTTAGATGTTGCTGTGACTTTCGGCTGGTGCAGCAGGGTAATCGGCCATCTTACAGGACAATCTTTTGCTCTGTCGGCCCTCAGGAAATAGCTGGAGCCACGAGAGAAGCTGCCACCTCCCGCAGTCTCCAGCAAGCCTCCTCCTTGGTGGTCACCCCTCCAGGGCGACTTTCGACCCACAAGGGGTCTACTGGCAAAGAAAAACCCAGCCGGTGTGGAGACAAGTCTCCAGATACGACCGGAGTCGCCGTGAACCGGAACCGGAAGTCACTTCATTAACCTCTTCATGCTGGATTTTGTATTAAGCTACTCTGGATAAAGTGTCAGGTAAAAAGTTTCTCCCCCCCCCCCAGTATGTACTTCAGGCTGAAGTTAAAATGGTTGAAGTATTGCGCCCACCGTACTTGCTTCGGCGATAGCTTGTGGGGAGTTTTCAGTGCCTCTAGGTTTTTGTGATCAGTCCATACCTCAAAAGGCACCTTGCTCCCCTCTAGGTAGTGTCGCCAGTTTAATAGTGCCCAGCAAATTGCAAAGGCTTCCTTCTCCCACACTGCCCACCTTCTCTCACACTCGGTGAACTTTTTTGAGTTGTAGGAACAGGGTTGTGGTACTCTTTCATGGTTCTTTTGCAATAGTACAGCTCCGACGCCCACGTCGCTGGTGTCGGCTTGAATTACAAAGGGTTTCCCCGGACAAGGATGCTTTAGGACTGGTTTGACCGCAAATAGTCTTTTCAAATTCTCAAAAGCAGTTTGGCAGTTCATAGTCCATGCAAGTGGCTGGCCCAGTAGCGGCTTCCCCCCTCTTTGCCTGTTTTCAGTAAATCTGTAAGGGGTAAAGCAATTTCAGCAAAGGAGGGGATGAACTGTCGGTAAAAGTTGGTGAATCCTAGAAAGCTCTAAAGCTGTTTGCAAGTCTTTGGGGGTTGCCATTCAATTATGGCTTTCACTTTAGCTGGGTCCATTTCAATGACCTCATTGGAAATTTTGTAGCCAAGATAATCTAGTTGGGTCTGGTGAAACTCACACTTTGATAGTTTAACATAAAGTTTGACTTTCAACAATTTCTTTAGCACCTCTCTCACTAGTTTTATGTGGGCAGCCATATTCGTGCTGTATATCAGGATATCATCAAGATACACAAAAACTCCTTTGTATAAATGGTCATGTAGTACCTGACTGATCAGCTGCATGAAGACAGCCAGAACCCCCTGTAGTTCAAACGGCATGACTTTAAATTGGTAGCTCCCTATGGGACAGTTAAAAGCAGTTTTCCATTCATCTCCTTTTATTCTTATTCAGTAATATGTCCAATTTAGTGCAGACACTCCCCTTCACCAGGTGGGTTAGTAAGTCCTTCAGGAGGGGGAGGAGGTATTTTTTTTCTACACTCACAGCATTTAACTCTTTATAGTCTATGCAGAGACGAAGTGACCCGTCTTTTTTTCTTTAAATAACACCGGAGCTTCTACCTGAGACTTGGCCCATTCAATAAATTCCCTTGCTAGGTTCTTGTTCACATACTGCTGCATTTCCTCCATTTTAAGGGGGGTCATGGTGTACATCCTTGGTCATGGGAGTTTAGCTCCCAGTAACAGTTCAATAGAGCAATCATTGGGCTGGTGGGGTGGTAGAGTGTCACAGTCTTTCTCACTAAACACCTACGCTAGATCCCGGTATTCACTGGGAATGAGTGGTTCGTCTGGTTGTGGGAGAGTTGCTATCTTTGCCAGCTCAGTGGACAACTTAAACTCTCCAGTAACATCGGCCAAATTAAAGGGGGGCTCGGGCCCTATAGATAGTCTCACAGTCTTCATCCCCTTTTCCCATCAAATAAATGGTCTCCATTTGTCCAGCCAGGCTAGCCCTAGAATCACAGCCTCAGTCATCTTTGGAGCTACCATGAAGCGAATGAACTCCCAATGTTCACCTATTTCTAAGCGTATTGGCTCAGTCAATTGTGTTATTGCAGAAAATCACAGGACTCAGATCACGGAATCAAAAGAAGTTGCTTTATTTTGCGCAAAAGGTTCAGAGCACTATATTTGTAGCCACATCTGAACAGCTTCTCATAACAAAACACAAGTTTATATATTCTCGTCAGAAACAGCAAAACATGGAAATGTAATGCTTTGAATCATAGCCCCCTTACAGCCCCCCTGTTGCTATGCTAAAGTAGCTAAAATACCTTGCGAAAGCTTCTGTCTAAATTTCCTGTAACAGACCTGTGATTAGCTACAGATGAGACATAGTGACATATGTGGTTAGCTATAGCACAGCTTCAAACTTAACATCTCTGTGCGACCGACAAATGAGCCTGTGGTTTTGACATCTTTCAGTTCCTTTTGTTCTTCTTCTAACTAATACACGCTTTTAAGACTTCTGTCCTGTTTTATGATTCAAGCCCTGCTTTGTGTCTGGCAATACACACATTCAAGTCCCGTGTTCCACTCCATGACCCAGGCCCTCCTACCTCATTTCCCCCCTTTGAGACCAAATATTAGGTTACAATTTGAGTCTCACTATCATAGTTTCTTCTTAAGCATTAGCTTTCTTTTTTTTCTTTCCAGCAAGTAAAGATAGCTTAGCAGAAATTTCACATAGTTGGAAAGGCATCACATATGGCATGATTAACACTTTAGACTGGCACCCACTTTTCTTTTTTCTGTTGCCAGTTCAAGCTAGAGGCAGATAGCAATAATAAGAAAGAATGAAAAATCCATAAAGTGATTCTCAGAAATCATCTTCCTCAGGCATTTCCTCCAATCCCCAGGGTGTAAGCCATACATACACTCCACTGTCTGGATCCTCATGTTCCCTCTGTGGGTCTGAGGTGGACCTATTTGCCAAGGCTCCTTCTATCATAATCAATTCCTTTTCAACCCTGATTTCTTTTACTGACCTCATAACTAATTGTCCGAGTAAAGGAATTACACATGGAATGAAGGCTAGTCCTGCTATGCCACATAACATGACAAACAACATTTGTTCGACCCAGGCAGTGCCTGGTGTAGAGGTGGGGGCCAGGTAGAGGTCGTGTGCAGCAAACTGCCCTTCCAACGCCTGCGTGCTTCTTCTCTCTACATTATATCTTCCCTTCACATCACTATGGCAATGTGGGAAAGTACCCCAGGCTGGTACAATGACCTAGCTTACACCAACAGGATGTTACAGCCAACTGTTCCCTGTTCTGGGCCTCTGGCTTCTATATTCTTAATGATTGGCAAGGGGTTTCACCAATAGAAATGCTGTTACTATGCTATTGCCATGTTAAACTTTTGCTGCTTGTAAAACTGTATAAAAGAATAAATGCTGCGATGGTGGGCAGCCATATTTGCACCCTGCAATGACTGAGAACTTACTACTACAGCTGGTGCCCAAACAGGGACATTTGGGAACCCCCCCAGGGAAGGAGTGACACCAACATACTTACCATCATCTGGAATAGACCCCTAAGTGCACTTTCGTCTTCAGAGACCCCTCAGTGGTAAGTATGGGTCACAAGTTATCTCAGCACCAGCAGAAACATGCACAGGAACTCAGATTCCTGCTACATAAATCAGGCACAGACAAGGAAGCTGGTGTATGAGATAGGGAAACATTGCCCTTGGAATCCTGAGCACCGGGAAGCTTAGGCTATGATAGGGCATGCTTTACATCTTGAACCTCGGGCTCCAGTACAGATCTTACACCGATGGTGTTCAGTGCCATCGGGCAGTGGAAAAATATGGCTCAGATGCTTCAGAAGGGCAGCAATTAACTACCAGCCCCCCTTCTGATAACCAAGTAAAGCTTATCCCTCCTAAAGCATCTTTAATTGGATCTCCAGCTTCTTCTGAAGAGGCTAATTTTTTTGCTTCTTCTCAGACCTCATACACCCCCACAAAGAAAATATTAGAGAAACAATCTCGAAGTAGAAAAAATAATAAGGGGAATGTCAGAGTAATTTAAAGACATAAATTAACTCAAAATGTACTCCTCTGCAATGTGTTTTGAACAATTGGAATGTTTTGAAACTTCATGTGGCTGTTAAGTTTAATCCTGTCAGACAATGTCTTTGTGTTGAAGTGTAGTGTGTTTTGTTTATATATATATGTGTGTGTGTGTGTGTGCGTGTGTGCGTGTGTGTGGCCACCCAGAACATTATGCTTGGGCTTGGAATGGTGAGAAAAATAGGAGATGATAAAGGGCCCTATAAAACCATGTTTGGTTGGAATCAGCTCATGATTTTTCTCACTTCTTGCAGGACAAGTCTATGTTTAAATAAATGTTGTTTTAACAGTATTTGTGTATATATGTTTGTCTATGTTGTTCTGTGTTATTTCCAAGACTTGGAAGAGGTTTAAACCCTCTCTGATAACAACAATACAAAAAGGCCTTATTAAAAAATTAATGGTTTGCCTGGAGAAAGTATGGAATGAAATATTTGTATGTGGAATTGCTTATGCATTGGAATTGCTTACAATGGAAGTGAATGAGTTCATTTGGTGATATCTAAGTGTGTGTTAGCCCTCAAACCCCATCCCCCACCCACTTTCTCCCAGGCTGTGAAAGAAATAGTAAACTGTAGATTTTATTGTTGTAAAAGTAAATTGAAAAGTAATAGTAAGTGTTTGCATGAGAAGAATTCTATGGAGGAGGTGTGAGAGAATTTATGGAAAATGCATATGAAGGAGAGAAAACTATTTTTTGGTGGTGAGATTTTTTTTTCCCTGTCTCTTTCGTCTCTCTGCTGGCTGTGTTGCTTTAAAGCAAGAGAGACAGAAAGAGGAAGGGGGAGCTGTTCGTTTTAAACTTTTTTTCCTCTGCTTAGAATTGCAATTTGAGAAGGGTGAAACAGAGGTGAAATTTGATATCCACTCTTACACTTGCGGCTTGCAAATTTTTTACTCGAAAGAGGAAACAGTAATTGTTGGACAATATTTTTTGAGGGGAAAAATGTTGAGTTTAAATTGTTTAGTTAGACCTATATATTCATCAACCAAAAGAACTGACTCTGAATTGTTTTGCTTAGATTTATAAATGTTATCACTGGACAGTTTTGCCACAAGAAATGCTAAACAGTCCCACATTATGTCAGCTGCAGCATTGGCTTCTTTTCACAAACGTCATCCATTGGCTTTGGTATATCATTATATGGATGATATTTTAATTGGAGCACCAAAGATATAATCTAATTGGCTTTCAGAAATACAACATGATTTAAGTCTTTATGGAATGCAAGTTGCCCCCCCAAAAATACAGTTGCATTCTCCCTATCTTTATTTAGGGCATAAAATGTTGCAATCTTATTCTGCCCCAGCTTTTTCTCGTTTGAGCCTACCCAAAATTATTTCATTGGTCAATTTACAGCAATTGTTAGGCATCCTTACTTGGGTTTGCCCATATTTTTCTTTGCCTATAAATTTGCTCAGTCCATTATTTGTTTATTGACCAAAGGAAAACAACCTGGAAATCTCATTGTAGTTCCATCTGCAACACTTGCCACAGTGGAACAAATTAATGACATCTTGAATACTCAATTTGTGGACAGAATTCCACATAAAAATTGTCAGCTAACACTTTTAATATTTCCTACTAGTATGCTACTTAAAGGAGTATTATCTGTGATAAAAGTACAAAAAGTATATTGCATTGAATGACTTTATTTACTCCACACCCCATTCCAAAATGTTTTATTTTTTATCCAGGTGGTTGCTGAAATAATAACCTTAGGACGCACACGAGCTTGCCGTCAAAATGGAACTGATTTAATTAATATTGTTCTTTCTATCCCAAAATCTGATTTTCAATTTTATTTTCAGAATAACCTATCTCTTTAGTGGGCTTTAACTGACTATATAGGCTGTATTTCATATCATCTGCCTAAAGATCCTTGACTTGCTTGTTTAATGATTTTTTCTTTCCTGTCCACCCACTGCTTTCTCCTTCTCCCTTGCCACAAGCTCCTACTGTTTTTTCCAATGGAGGGAGAACGAGAGGAGCAATTGCTTACATGATGATACCTGAAAAGTGTCCTACACTGCAATACAATCCTCACCACAATGCTCAGAATTATCTGCTGCTATCTTGGCTTTTCACACCTTTTCTCAACAGTCTTTTAACGTAATCTCTGACTCTCATTATGTGTGCCAACTTATTTTTAATCTTCCAGGTGCTTACATCACTCCCAGGATCGATCCCAATCTTATGACTTTGTTTTTCCCTTGACAGCAGCTGCTACAAGACTGAAAGCATTTATATTTTATTTCTCATATACGCAGTCACTCCTCCCTTCCTGGGCCTAACTTTTTTTATGTCTTCTTAATCCCCATGGTTTTGCCTCTAATCAACTATGGCAAATGGATGTTACCCATGTTCTCTTTTTGGCTTCCTGGAAATATATTCATTTATCTATTGATACCTATTCAGGAACAATTTGAGCCACACCTCAATGAGGAGAAACAGCTGCACATGTTGTTTTTCATCTTTTTTCGGCCATTACAGCCTTGGGTAAGCCCTCTTCCTTAAAAACTGATAATGGGCCAGCCTATTCTTCAGTGGCCTTTTTGCAATTTTGCACAACCTGGAATATTGTTTTTACTCATGGCCTTCCCTATAATTCCACGGGTCAAGCCATCGTGGAATGTACTAATCAGTCCTTTAAGGATTGCCTTCACAAGCAAATAAAAAAGGATGGATATCTAGGGTACCCAATTTGTCATGGGTAACACAACAGGTTAAAAAAGTACTATTTACATTACACCAATTGAATATTTCCATTCAAAATTTGACCACTTATCAGAGACACTTTCAACTGAAAACAAGCTTGCGTCCGCCTCTGGTATATTATTGGGCATTACCAGACAAAGCATGGTTGGGACCGGTCCCTCTGATCTCTTGGGGGCAAGGCTATGCCGCTGTGCTTACTCCTACAGGACCTTTGTGGATTCCAGCGTTCACCTAGCCAGGGATGTCGTGACACCAGTCCCTGGACCTGGTCCCAGAAATGGCAAGGGTGACTCTACAGATGGCACAGCAACCAATCCGATCTGGCATGCCAGTCGGCCAGTGATGTGGGGAGATGTAAAGAACTTGAAGGCCAAAGCACAGGCAGTGCGGCAGCAGCAACAAGTAGAGCAAATCCCCGAGAACCTGTGCGCTGCCATTTTTGCGGTTTTAACTGCAAATTTCTTAGCCATCATTTGTTTGTGTCTGATCGTTAACATCTGCCCTTTGACAACAGCAACTGTCATCCCACCCAAACAATCATTCGACCAACGAATGAAGCAAAATCTATGGGTGCAGCTGGCGAACATCACACAAAATGATGTCTTTTGCTTATCTGAAATGTATCACATGGAAAATTTGCTTTCTACATGTTTAGTCTTTGTTTGCACCCCTTCTGCAGTAATTCAAAACTTTACTGGCTTGAGCAGAATTTTATTCAATGGGAACTTTAACTATAAGGCTATATCTAGCTGGGGGGTTACTGCTTATTATCCACCCCGACGCTATTGCTTTGCACACCCCAGTGGTAGCAATCCCTGCAAATATAACATGTGCAAAAATAGTTAATTGTACTTCTTCAAGTAAAAAACCTCAGTATCATTGCATTAGCTCACCTGTTTTAAACTGCAGAGCTTTTGAAGAGACTTCCTTTCATTTTGGACATTCTTCATCTCTGCGTGGTCTATAAGGGTCTCAATGCGGTAAGTCAAAGCAAGAATATACTGTATATTCTTGCTTTGACAATGTGCAGAACTGTCTGGTATATATATAGTTAAACCAGCAACTAGGAAAGAGGGAGGAGCATAAGGATAGCCCGGGAGAAAGAAACCAGAAGTAAATCACATCTTCCAAGTTGATTGGAAGATGTGAACCATGACCCTACAATAAGGGAGTGGAAAATGTTTGGAATGTTATGCGTAACGGAAGAGAAGCAGTTCTAAGCATTCCTCCATGCTGTGCTGATGTGGCTTTAACATTAATAAATGCTTTTAGGAGAAAACATGCCTGAAAGTCCTTTTAAGTGTTTCGT
>NW_015390674.1:21777-35593 GCF_001527695.2 Protobothrops mucrosquamatus | reverse complement strand
GGAACGATTTGAGGACCCATCCATAGGCCTCAAAGCAGCAAGACAAATTCACAAAATAAGACAAGCCGGAAGGCCTGCCCTGGAGTACGTACGGGAATTCCGCAAATTAGCAGGCCGAACAGAGGGGTGGTCCGAACATTCCCTGGTTCAATACTTTGTTGAGGGATTGGACGATCACCTCTCTCAAGCTTGCATATATCGAGATGTATCTGATCGGCTACATGAGTGGTACCAGACAGCAGTGAAGCTAGACGTTAAGCTCTCTCGCTATAAGAAGCCTCCCCCACCCGAACCCGAGCAGCAACCAGAGCTACCCGGACAGCAATCACCCCCACGAAAACCCTCAACTACGACATTGGCTGAAAGACCCAGGCCACCGACACGCCCTTCCTTCACGTGTTTCCGGTGTGAACAAGAAGGACATCGAGCGGCCACCTGTCCAATCCCCTACCCCCAATGGCAGAGCGGACCAGAACCAGCAAGGCGAAAGAAGCCTGCTCAGCGGCTAACGAGAGAAAGATCCAACCAGCTCACGCAGGAGAACACTGGGACTCCGGTTGGACCCGCCCCTGATCTACCCTCCTTTGACAGCGACGATGAAGGAGAGAACAATCCGATGGTGAGTCAATGAATCCCGTCTTTTTCACTAGCCGCCAAGCTTATAATCCCTAAGACTGGGGCACAAATGGACTTAAATGTGCTAATTGACACTGGATGCACCCGCTGCATCATTAGTTGACAGATTGCAATAAAAATGGACATACGGGCAAAACAGCTTTCCGAACCGGTGAGGTTTGAGCAAGCCGATGGCTCCCTGATGGGAGGGACTTTTGTCACACAATTAACTGAGCCCTTACGCCTAGAAATAGGTGCACATTGGGAGTTTATTCGCTTCCTGGTAGCTCCAAAGATGACTGAGGCGGTGGTTCTAGGGTTAGCCTGGTTAGACAAATGGAAACCATTCATCTGGTGGGAGAAAGGAATGAGAACCGTGAGACTGCCTATAGGGCCTAACCCCCCTCTTCAGTCAACGGACGTTGCAGGGCACTTTAGGCCACCCAATGAGCGAGCGCACATGGCCACCTCACCAACCCCGCGCGAACCAGTCATCCCCAATGAATACCGGGACCTGGTGGAGGTTTTTAGTGAAAAAGAATGTGATGTCCTACCCCCTCACAGACCCAATGACTGCTCCATCGAACTGGTGCCAGGAGCCAAGCTCCCACGACCGAGAATGTATGCTATGTCCCCCCTCGAAATGGAGGAGATGCAGTGATACGTGAACAAAAACCTAACGAGGGGGTTCATTGAACGGGCCAAATCTACCGTGGGAGCCCCTGTGTTGTTCAAAGAAAAAAAAGATGGATCTCTTCGTCTCTGTGTGGACTATCAGGGTCTCAATGCGGTAAGTGTGGAGAACAAATACCCCCTCCCCCTCCTAAAGGACTTATTAACCCATCTGGCTAAGGGGAGTGTCTTCACTAAATTAGACCTCAGAGAAGCATATTACTGGGTGAGGATAAAAGAGGGAGACGAATGGAAAACTGCTTTCAACTGTCCTATGGGGAGCTATCAGTTCAAAGTTATGCCATTTGGCCTACAGGGGACCCCATCTGTGTTTATGCAATTGATTAATGAGGTACTACATGATCACTTGTACAAGGGGGTTTTGGTGTATCTTGATGATATCCTGATATATAGCACGAACATGACTGATCACATAAAGCTGGTGAGAGAAGTGTTAAAGAAGCTGTTGAATGCCAAGCTTTATGCCAAACTGTCAAAATGTGAATTTCATCAAACCCGNGGCTGTCAAACAGGTTTTGAAAATTTAAAGAGACTATTTGCTGCTGAACCAGCCCTAAAGCACCCCTGCCCAGGGGAACCCTTTGTGATCCAAGCCGACGCCAGCGATGTGGCAGTTGGAGCTGTGTTACTGCAAAAGAACAGAAATGGGATCCTGCAACCCTGCGCCTACACCTCTAAGAAATTTACTGAGAGCGAGCAGAGATGGGCAATCTGGGAGAAAGAGGCCTTTGTGATTAGATGGGCATTATTAAACTGGCAACACTATCTGGAGGGGAGCAAGGTGCCATTTGAGGTATGGACAGATCATAAAAATTTAGAAGTGCTGAAGACTCCCCGCAAGCTATCCCCAAAGCAAGTGAGGTGGGCACAGTACTTTAACCGCTTCGACTTCACTCTAAAGTACATACCCGGAGGAAAGAATTTCCTAGCTGATGCGCTATCCCGGCTACCCCAATACAAGAGCAAACGAGAAGAGGTTAATGAGGCAATTATCCCCAATTCACAAACTGCCAATCAACTTGGACCTCGCAGGGTCCCCAATCCTGATGACCCTGGAGCGAAGAAAATAAAACGAGAACTCCTCACCGACCAATGGTTCAAAGATAATCAGGCCTCCCTAACGTGCAGGGATGGTTTGGCGTACATGGGAGGAAAACTATATTTGCCAGAAACCCTCCGTCTTAATGCGCTCAAACACAGCCATGATGAAAAACAGGCCGGACACTTCGGATATTTGAAAACCCTACACCTCACCCGCCGACAATTCTGATGGCCGGGGCTGAAAAAGGATGTGGAAAACTATGTAAAAAGTTGTACTGTATGTGCCACAATGAAAAGAATTCCAGGGAAAACCCCTGGACTACTGCAACCTGTGGCAGACCCTTCTCAACCATGGGAAGAAATAGCTATGGACTTTATAGTAGACCTACCCGAAAGTAGTGGAAACACTGTCATCTGGACTGTAATAGACCTGTTTTCGAAGCAGGCTCATTTCATCGCTTGCAAGGGACTCCCATCTGCCCAACGACTGGCCAAAATGTTCCTGAACCATATCTACCGGCTGCATGGTGCCCCTAAGCGGATAATTTCAGACAGGGGGGTGCAGTTCACAGCGAAGTTTTGGAGGACTTTCCTTGCATTAATTGGATCATCTCAAGGCTTATCATCTGCTTTTCATCCAGCCACCAATGGGGCCGCGGAAGCCGCTAACAAAATGGTGGAGCAATATCTAAGGTGCTACGTTTCTTACCAACAGACGAACTGGACTGNCCAAGTTGATTGGAAGATGTGAACCATGACCCTACAATAAGGGAGTGGAAAATGTTTGGAATGTTATGCGTAACGGAAGAGAAGCAGTTCTAAGCATTCCTCCATGCTGTGCTGATGTGGCTTTAACATTAATAAATGCTTTTAGGAGAAAACATGCCTGAAAGTCCTTTTAAGTGTTTCGTTGCTCAGACACTTGACAGCTATTTCTAGCTGGGGGGTTACTGCTTATTATCCACCCCGACGCTATTGCTTTGCACACCCCAGTGGTAGCAATCCCTGCAAATATAACATGTGCAAAAATAGTTAATTGTACTTCTTCAAGTAAAAAACCTCAGTATCATTGCATTAGCTCACCTGTTTTAAACTGCACAGCTTTTGAAGAGACTTCCTTTCATTTTGGACATATTTGGCTACTGCAAGGATGGTTTTTTACATGTGGTCAAGAAACTTTTAATTATATTCCTGCTGATATTGGTGAAGCGCAGTGTTGCCTCAGCTGGCTGATTCCTGTTTTGCTTTCCAAACAAGTTCACTCGAACCGTTCTCGACGTGGAGTCACGCTAGACAGCACTTGTGACTCTGAGACAACCTTACTTAATAAAGCAGAATATGTGGCACTGACTATGTCTCTAGTGGGTATACCAGGACTTGCTGTTCATGCTCACCTCAACATTAATGCTATTGCATGTAATTTAGCAAAAACAATTAATGCTACTTCTTCAGCTATGTCAGCAATCAACCATGAGCTGCAAGATTTGAGAAAAGCTATTTTGCAAAATCACGCTACTAACGATTATTTGCTTCTGCGTCAGCATTTGGGCTGTGAAAGTTTTGAGGAATGTGTTGTTTCAATATTTCTGGTAATTCACAAACCATCCAGCACCAGATTAATATTTTACACAATTTGGCCTCTGATTTGAAAATTGATACTTTAGGATCTTGGTGAGTGCTGTTTTGTGCAATGTATTCCTTCATTTTGCAATATATGTATTAGAGCTTTTAGCCCCAAATTCTCTCCCACATTGCTTCAGGATCAAATTTTTGCCCTGTATAAATAACTGCTCCTCTCCTGATTATAATCCTTTTATTAACCCCTCTTACCACGATATTTCGTCTAACAAAACAAAAAAGAGTGAGATGTAGAGGTGGGGGTCAGGTAGAGGTCGTGTACAGCAAACTGCCCTTCCAACGCCTGCGTGCTTCTTCTCTCTACATTATCTCTTCCCTTCACATCACTATGGCAATGTGGGAAAGTATCCCAGGCTGGTACAATGACCTCACTTGCCTGATATCAGCTAGCTTACACCAACAGGATGTTACAACCAACTGTTCCCTGTTCTGGGCCTCTGGCTTCTATATTCTTAATGATTGGCAAGGGGTTTCACCAATAGAAATGCTGTTATTATGCTATTGCCATGTTAAACTTTTGCTGCTTGTAAAACTGTATAAAAGAATAAACGCTGCGACGGCGGGCAGCCATATTTGCACCCTGCAATGACTGAGCACTGATTACTACAGCCTGGTAGCCACGAGAACCACAAGTTGGTTCCTTGTATTCCTTGTCTAATTCTGGATGCTCTATCTTGCAAGTCCTTTGCCACTTTTTTTTCCTTTGCCACTATTTGTCTGAAATGCTATAGGGTTTCCTGCCTGAGCAGGGGGTTGGACTAGATGACATCCAAGGTCCCTTCCAACTTTATTATTATTATTCTAGAGCATGCCAGTTTTGTAAGACTATTGCTGCCAAAGAGTCTATCTGATCTTGGACTTCTACCAGAGTCCCAGCAATCAGGCTTAGGCTTTGTTGAAATTCTTCAGAAAGATGCTGAAACTGTATTGCGGAATGGGCTAAACTACCGATGCCTGTTCCAACTGCAGTGCCCATCCCTAGGATAGCTAATAACCAGGGGAACTCTTATATGTCCCATGAGAGGAACAGGGAGGGCTTGTTCCCCATTAACAACACCCATCCTTGGGAAGAGGTATACCAGAGTACACATCCCAGTCCAGTTGGTAGGTAAACATACATATGCCTTTTCCCCACATAAAAAATACCCCATTTTCTTCTAAGCAAACTGCCATGTTCATGGAGAAGGCATGAAACCGATGACCATTCTCATTACTCCAGACCCCCAAGGTGCCAGCTATAAACATGCCAGTTAACGGCTGTAGTGGAGGTTTTTGACGAGCGTTTCTTTGTTCATCCCTGATATAGGGGCCTTCAAGGAGATAACGGGAGCTTTCATTTCCAAAGGGAAATGGAATACAGAAACCCTTCATGGGCTTACGATAGAGCCAAAGTGGGAATCTGGGTGGTTCAAATTGGTTTGGGCACTTTATCAAAGTAGCATTTTCTTCCCATTTTCTCCAAGGACCCAAACCCTGGGCCCTGATCCTGCCTCGCTCTTTGAGATCCTTAACATCCCAGAGCCTTCTTCAAGCATGGGAGAAGTTAATTGGCCATTCTCACAACATTTGGGACTACCATTCAGGGCCTCATCACCCACCAGGCCACTTGCAAATAGTAACCAAAGCTATAGAAAATCATGTTTGTCAATCCAAACATGAGTCACTGTAAATCCAATGTCCCACTCAGTTTCACACTCACAGCCACAACAAGGGAAACAATTACAATTATGAAATTACCACATCAGGGAGATGGATGGGATTAAGGGTGATTTGGGAAAGGACAGGGTCAGCCTTGGGTGAGCCAATGAGGTAGATGGGAAAATACCATAAAATATCTACTAAATTAGCAGAAGTTATATGTTGCAAGCTTTAGACAAATATAAGGAACTGGCTGAATGTGATGACCTATGTGCAACTCTGTTAAGAAACATATTACAAGAAGTGTCAACCGAAAGTCACAGATGGTGTACGATAATACCCGTGTATGGCAATATGGTAAGATAAGCAATTGTATGAACTTCTCCTTTTCTTCTTTGTGAACGCGCAAATAAACCTGTTTCTCCTACCTCGTGGTCTTGTCTTCTGAATAAATATCAAGGAATTCTACTACAGGACTACCATTCCTTAAAAGAAGATCCAACGTACACTACACAGTCCACTACTAACACATTAACAGCTGTCTTCCTCGTTCTTGTCTTCAGCTGTACGTAGAGGGTCAGCTTCCGGGGTGACACCAGTAAGGCCTCTTCTGCCCCGTATGTTGCCTGCCCATTGCCGGTAGGGCAGTTATAAGGGACGCTTCTTTAAGCGCACCACTAAAGGAGGGGCCTCGTCCTGCTCTGCCTCCCAATATTCATTAACTGCAGGCTTAACTCGAGTCCAGTGAATCCAAGACTTGGATTCTAACACCTTTATTGCACGTGGATAACACATGACCACAGTATACGGTCCCTTCCATCTAGGTTTCAAGTTTTCTCTTTTCCAGTGTTTTACCGATACTTTGTCTCCCACTTGAATATTATGACTGGGGGTACGCAAAAATGGTGGACTAAGGGACACACAATATTGTTGAACTTCTTGTCTTTGCTTGTTTAACTCTCCCACCATTTGACGTACCCATAAAGTCCCTATTTGACTTAAGTCCCCCAGATGATTTTTCAAACTAGTACTTATGACAGGGGGTCTGCCAAACATCATTTCAAAAGGAAATAGCCTAATTCCTTTTTGAGGGGTCCACCTCCCACACCAAACTGCTAGTGGCAATGCATCCACCCACTTAAGATGAGTTTCAAGGCACACCTTTGTCACCTTTTCCTTTATAGTCCAGTTCATCCTCTCTGCCCTTCCATCTGGGACTACGTACCAGTCTCCCTGCTTGTGTCCTTACAAATCTACATTTGCCTGTAGTTCCTCCGCATTAGTATATGTAGGGCTCAGTCCTTTTGGCACTTCCAATACTACACAAGCTGTCATGTCAGGGTAAGCTTGATTATCTCAGGTTGTTGATAACCTTGCTTCTTCATTAGCTGCTCTATTTCCTCGGGCTACTTCATCGTGCCCCTTCTGATGCCCTTTACAATGCATGACAGCTATCCTCTTTGGTCCACGCACAGCTGTTATAAGTCCTCTCTCTCTATAGACTGCATCATGTACTTGTAACATGAGGAATGCATATTTAGAATCAGTCCAAATGTTTATACTTTCATCTCTTGCTCTTTCCAGTGCCCTTATGAGAGCCCACAGTTCTGCTGCCTGCACACTTGTGCCTTTCTATGGCTTTATCAAGTGAGACTACTGCATAGCCTGCATATCGTTCTCCTGTTGCAATAAAACTAGACCAATCAGTAAACCAATTATAGTCCACCTCTTTCAATGGTACATCAGTTAAATCAGGCCTGCATGAGAATTGACTTTCTATTGCTTGCATACAGTTATGTTCAACTTTAGGACCTGATATAGGCAATAGGGTGGCTGGGTTTAGGCCATTTGTCTGCTTTAGTGTCACTTGAGGGTTTTCAATGAGGAGAACCTGGTATCCATAAATTCTAGAATTAGTTCCCTTTGTTTCCAAAACTCCACAAATTGCATGACTGGTATATATTGTGGTTGGCTGTCCAAAAGTCAATTTATTAGATTCCTCTATCAGGAGAGCTGTGGCTGCCAGAATTTTAAGGCAATGTGGCCATCCTTTCAAGACGCCATCAAGTTAAAGCCTCAAAAGCCTGTTTTTGTTCACTCGTCCAAATAAAGGGCTCCCTTCCCCCCCCCCTTTGTGGACTCACAGAGTGGTTTGGCTAGCAGGGCAAAATTCGGTATCCATATCCTACAATAACCTGCTGCTCCTAAAAACCCCTGTAATTCTCTCCTATTAGTTGGCTCTGCAATTCTGCACACAGCTTCCTTTCTCTCATGTCCTATAGTTCTCTGGCCCTGACTTATAGTATAACCTAAGTATTTAACTTGGGGTTTCACTAATTGGGCTTTCTTCCTTGAGGCACGATATCCTTTGTCCATTAACAGATGAAGCAGTTGGTTGGTATTGTCCCAACAAGTTTCCTTTGTCTGTCCAGTTATGAATACATCATCAACATATTGGAGAAATACATCTCCTTCCTCACATGGCTGCAAGTCTTCTATGTCTGATGCCAAGGCATTACCAAAAAGAGTAGGTGAATTTTTAAATCCCTGAGGAAGTCTGGTCCAAGCGGATTGACTTCTCTGGCCTGTTACTGGGTCTTCCCACTCAAAAGCAAACAGTTTCTGACTGTTCTTATGTATCGGGATAGTAAAGAGTAGTTACAATGCCTGCCTTTAAGTATTTGGTGATATGGTCTTGTCAGCTTAAAGAGATTGATTAATTGATGGATTAGATAGGTATAGGATAGATTAATATTTTATTTTAAATAGGGGAGATTAGTGGAAGAAGAAATAAATAAGATTTTGATAAAATTAAGAAAGTAGAACATACTTGGAAGGGATATCTGAATTGAAAATGTCTTTATTTAAAGTTAATTTGATTATGGTATTGTAAATTTATAAAGCTTTAAAACAGGTTCAGGTTGAATAAATTTAAGATAGAATTGGATATTTTAAATACACTATGCTATTTGAGGGGAAAAGAGAGGGAATATTTGATGTATTGATTGTACTATGTATATATGTTTTGTTCTAGGATGTTTGATTACCCCAGCACCACGGTGTGTCCTGAATATTTTGTTTTAAGAATTAAAAAACCAATAAAATTTGTTTTAAAAAAAAAGAAATACCCTGAGCACAAGAGGTTAGGCTATCATACATGTATATGAACTGTCCAACAGAGGTTACAGTAATGACAGTAATTTATCAACAACATTGCTGCTGTGAAAAACTGGGTGTTCCAGATTTCATGAGCAAAGGTTATTTATTTCTGCTGTTTTTATAGGAACTGCTAGGCACATTTTGCCCTCTAATGGGTCTAATGTCTCTCTGAAGGCTTTGCTTCTTGTCATTTTTCTTATACCAGATAAAAATATAAGCTAGTATTCACGTGACTGTAGACACAAAATACAATTAATAAACAACCCCAAAATACTTTTTTTTTCTCTTGAATGAACTGAATCACTTAAATGCTGTCAAAGTTGATCTTGATCCTAGGAATGCTGTAATGATCTAATTCTTACAGGTATGCTTGGACCACATTAGAATGCAGGCAAGGGAATCTTCATGCCAAACATGCACATATATAACTTTCCATATAGAAAAGAACTGTGTTAGAACCCATTAGCACAATCATTGGTTTTATTTATGAATAGGATTTTTTTTATTGAAAAATTTATAAAATTTTACAATATAAATCCCCCCCTTCCCCAAACCCACCCTTCCACTCCCCCTCTCTCCCCCCTCACTTCCCAGAGCCAATCACAGGGTTAACAATAAAGTAATCATACTCTAACTAACATTAATCAACTATTAAGATAACATATCTATAACCTCCTTAACTCTCTTTTAAACAAATATACAGTTATTAAACACAATAATAGTAACATCACTTTAATAATTAAAAATAAAACTAAATAAACTATTCTGACCTTTATACAACAATAATACTCTAAAATTCACTCAAAAACCAAATGATATTTTTTGGTCCCATATTTACGCTCAATATAATCTATTCATCTTCTCCAAACCAAAATATATCTTTCTTGTGAATAGTCCTTCACATAAGCGGAGATCTTGGCCATTTCTGCTAAGTTCGAGACTTTAAGTGACCATTCTTCTATAGTGGGCAAACGTTCCATTTTCCAATATTGAGCTACTAGTAGTCTTGCAGCAGTTATAAGGTTCAACATCAATTCCATTTCTTTTGCATCCAAATTTTCCATAATACCCAACAAAAATATCTGCGGTTTAAACTTTATCTTTTTCTTAAAAATATTTTGAATATTCCACCATATCTTAATCCAAAATGCTTTAACTTCCCTACATGTCCACCAAATATGAAAATAAGTTGCATCTAGATTTCCACATCTCCAACACTTAGGTTGTAAATTGGGATACATACATCTGTTAAAAACTCCTAGGTCTACGGTGGATATTTTGTAAAATAAAAAATTTTCCCTTAAGTTTTGAGCTTGGGTAAATTTTACATTTCTAACCCAAATTATCTCCCATGTGTCCAATAAAATTGGTTCTTGTATATTTTGCGCCCATTTTATCATGCAATCCTTAACCAATTCTGTTTCTGAATCCAATTCAATCAATACATTATAAATTCTTTTAATATGAGCTTGAGATTGATCTTTAATCTGTTTCATCAAATTTGCATCCTGTAAAGTAATACCAACTTTTTGATCCATACACCACCTCATTAGCAATTGATTATAATTTATTTTATTTATTTTATTTATTAAATTTATATACCGCCCTATCTCCCTTACGGGACTCAGGGCGGTAAACAGGCGATACTAAAAACCACGATAATAAATAAATAGTTTCTGTTCTAAAATCGAATTAAATAATAGGCCTGTTCTAAAAACACACCCATACAAAAAACCCCACTGAAACATAATCAAACTACGCCAGGCCGGCCGCACGGAATAGATGGGCCTTCAGGGATCGGCGAAAAAGGCGCAGGTCCGCAACTGTACGTAGGTCGGGGAGTAGGTCATTCCAGAGGGCAGGAGCTGCCACAGGGGTCGCCAGCCGGCATTGTCTGGCTGACGGCACTCTAAGGAGGCCCTCTCTGTGGGAGCAGACTGGTCGAAGGGAGGTGTTTGGTAGGAGGCGGTCTTGCAAATACCTAGGTCCATTGCCATGGAGCGCTTTAAAAGTTGTTACTAACACCTTGAAGCGCACCCGGATAATGGACGATAATGGACATCCCTGTCTAGTTCCTTTTTCAATTTTAAATACATCTGTTAACCCCCCATTAACTATGATCTGTGCTGATTGCTGTTGATAAATAGCTTTAAGAGCGGACAAAAATTTTTCCCCAAAGTTCATTCTTTCTATAACTTGAAACAAACCCCCCCAATCTAATTGATCAAATGCTTTTTCAGCATCCAAAAAGATAAAAGCAGCAGGAATTTGATTATTCTTATCCAAATATTCAATTAAATTAATAATTTGTCTTACATTATATTTCATATATCTTCCAATTATAAATCCAGATTGATCACTATGAATCAATTGGTTCAACACTTGCATTAATCTATTTGCCAATACTTTTGAAAAAATCTTATAATCTGTATTCAATAAAGATATAGGTCTATAATTCTTAGGTTGAGTCAAATCCTGACCCTCCTTTGGAATCAGAGATATAAAAGCAGTTCTCCAAGATGGAGGTACCTCTTCACCCAACAAAATACTATTGAACAATTCCCTTAATGGTTCTATCATTTCTTCAGATAGCATCTTGTAATAAATTGCTGTTAATCCATCTGTTCCTGGGGCCTTGCCAATTTTTAATTGCTTAATTGCCCCCCTAATTTCCTCAGAAGTTATTAAACAATTCATCTCTTCCCTTTGATTATTTGACAATGTAGGAAAATGTGCCTGCTGTAAATAATTCTCTATTTCTACAAATTGTATATTTTCAGAAGCATATAACTTAGAATAAAAATCCAAAAAACTCCTTTTAATCAAATTTTGCTGAAATGTGACTTTACTATTGTAATCTATTTTCTCTATAATTCTTGACTTCTGCTTCTTTCGTAGTTGGTAAGCCAACCACTTTCCAGGTTTATTTGCATTACAAAATGTATTATATTTCATATAACACAAATTAGTTGCAGTCTGATCCACCATTAACATATTAAATTGCTCCCTAAGCATGGTTATGGATACTTTTAAATTATTATCCAATGGATTTAAAATAAAATCTTTATAAAAAAATAAATCATAGTAATCATTATTTAAATAATTAAAAATGTTTACTTTAAATTCATAAACCTAGTGACCTCATGCTCATTTTCAATCCCGTTAACATTTTATTTTTCTGCATCAAAATAGAAAATTCTCCCCTTCAATCTTTTATGTATTAAGGGCGAAACTATGTGTTCCAAATATACCCAGCAAAATCATGTTCCTGCCAATTAACAAAGATAAGTCTATCAGTATCTGTTCTCAGTATTAATTCATACTGAGAACAAGCTCAGTGCTTTTATTGCAGGCAAAAGCAAATAGCACACATTCCACAGTTAGTGAAACATTTTCAGAAGTGCTTAAGCAGTTAAGTAATGTAGGTAATTATAGCAAAATGGAATAAGTCATTGTCTGAATTCTGTAACAGCTGTCCTGATTCAAAGTTTGGAAATGATGACTATAGAGCTACACAGTACTTCTAATATAATGAAGAGTCACATTTGATGGAGTACAAAGTCACATCAAGAGGATAGCAAAAACCTGCATTTTATTTTATTATTTAATTCTAAAATAGGAAAACTGCATTTGAGCTATTGCATTTCAACTGCAGTTACATGACTCATATACTGATATTATGCCTACTTTTAAAAATCCTATTGGGACTGAATGGATACAGATATATTGTAAAGACCTTTTTCAGCTTATTGAAAGTTCAAGTTTCTTTTTTTTCCCTTTTTTTACAATAGTTTAAATTTAAAATGTTTTTACTTTTACTCCCCCCGTTAATTATATTCAAGGATTTACAGGAAACTGAGGATTTTTTGGATAAGAAATTGGGGGATTTTATGAAAACAGAGCACTTGTTTTTCAAGATTGTACAATTCATGTATGACGGGCGGATTAATTAACAGAAGATATTGTGGATATAGTTCAGAACGATATGTTATATTATAGAGACATGGAGCTTGTTTTGAGAACAGGATTGAAAGATGGCATGCAGGAAAAGCTGAGAGAGGAAACGGTGACTGATCTGGATATGGTTTTGGCGTACGACCCTGAAGAAATTTCAAGAGAAAAAATTTATAGAGTTAATTTAGGGGTCGCTCGTCAGAGAAATCTATCTAGAGATGTTGCTATTTACTTTTCCAGAAGATTTTGTTATCATCGACGGGTGGAAGAATTACCAGAAAAAGTTGAAGGGCTGGAAGATGGACTCACAAAAGAGGAAACTGTGGAAGTCATGAAGTTTGTTTTGAGAACAGGATTGAAATATGGTATGCAGGAAAAGCTGAGAGAAGAGATTGCGATAGATCTGGTTATGGTTTTGGCATATGACCCTGAAGAAATTTCAAGAGAGAAAAATTTATAGAGTTAATCTAGGGGTCGCACGTCAGAGAAATCTACCTAGAGATGTTGTTATTTACTTCTCAGAAGATTTTGTTATAATGTGTATGTAGCAAAAAGGATTTAATTTACAATACATTTGTCTGTTTTAGAAGTTTTATATGTTTAAAACTTTTGATTTTAAATATTGATGGTTAATTTGCTGTATAAAAGAAAGAGAATATTTCATTATTTGAAAAAGTTTGCAAGGAATTTATATTATGTTAAAGGATTGATTTGATTAAGGGAGTTTGTTACAAGGAGCTTTATTTTGAATAGAGTTTATATAATGAGAATTTATAAAATTAGTTAAAGATTTTAAAATAATTGATTGGATATATGGGATATAATTTGTAATTTATTATGGGATTTGAATTTTAAAGAGACGAATGTGATGTTGATGTTATAGTGGTAAAATTATTGTTGTTTAAATTTTAGAAAAGATGGGTAGATTATATTTAGAGAAAGTTTGAAAGTGATAAATATTTTTTAGCTTATGAGTAAATTTTATAATGTTTATTATAATTAAGGATATTATTATGTTTAAGTCTTGAAGAAATGGTAAAGATTTCCGCATATTTGTAAGATTAATTTTAAGTGTGAT
>NW_015390674.1:0-21755 GCF_001527695.2 Protobothrops mucrosquamatus | reverse complement strand
TTATTATAATTAAGGATATTATTATGTTTAAGTCTTGAAGAAATGGTAAAGATTTCCGCATATTTGTAAGATTAATTTTAAGTGTGATTTGGGGAAGATGGATAGATTATTATTAGTTATATGCTTAGAGTTTTATTTGATTGTTTTTTAATGTTTAGAGTTAAAGGATGTTTATATTTGTTTGTCTTAAATTTGGGTATTTATATTTTGACTTGGGATGAGGTCTTTGTAACCCTGTAATCAATTCTGGGAAGTCCGGGGGGATTGGGAGTGGGTGGGTGGGTAGAAATAGATATAAAATAATTAGGTGTACTGATGCTAAACTTTTGAGATGCTCGGCCGGCACCTTAGGTGCAGACGAGCTGTTATTGATATTAATGTATGCCTGTATTTGTATATTTGTTTTTTTTGAAAATTAATAAAAATTTGTTTGGGAAAAAAAGAAAAGAAAATAATTGGGTTTGCTGCTGGTGTACTGCTGTCCCTACTGCTTGGCAGCATCCTGCCTGAGTTGCTATATAATATATAATAATACTAGACTTATTACATTATCTTAAATCTGCTGGTACTTGGGGATTTCAAATTGTCACTCAGTGATGCTGAGTCTGTGGTAGCTCAGGAGTTTGTGGCCTCCATGTCAACCTTGAATCTGTCCTAAAGAATCATCCACTTAATGTATACTGATGGTCACACATTAGATCTGTTTTTTTTATATCAGGGTGGTTGACACATGATCTAGCAGTGGAGGATATTGATACCATGGGAAGATAATTGTATGGTTGCCTTTTGATTCCCTGGTGCCATCCCTCCCTGCAGGGTGACAGGGCCAGTTAAGTCAGCCCACCCAGGCAATTGATGTTTCCTGAGACATCTTGTATTTTTCCCTGAAGATCTGGAGGGCAGTTGTCTGGGACACTAGTATATATATTAAATGGGTGAGTAGTAAGGACTTAGGCTGTTTTGTCCCTATGCTGCCTTATCCTGCGTGCTGACTCCAGAGTGCACATTGGTTTATAAAATATCAGAAGAACCTGAAGGAGTAATGCATGAAGACTTCCAAGCAAGACCAGAGACAGGTAACAGCCCATATTAAGGATTACCTCATGGTGATAAAACAGCAAATACTCATCGTCTACTAATATTTCTGTGTTCTTATTGCATCTGGTTTGGCCTAATTCCTATTGGTAGGAAAGACCTCTCAGACCATTTGCTGGGCTGCTGTGAGGATGACTCAGGTTGTCTGGCAGATAAAATTACTCAGATCCATTTTTAGATTCTGAATGGGCAGAGCAAGTTGACTTGCCTGGGGCATGATCAGTTAGTATGAGCTGGATGAGTATGAGCCAGTGACTCTTAAAAAAAGTGGATAGGGTTTCTGCTATTGTTATCTCAAGACACTTTTTTACTGGATCTGAGATACTCCTGAATTATAAAAGCAGCCAAAGAGGTGAGCTATAGTTGAGCTTATACTACGATGTTGGCCTTTGTGATAGAAAGGATAGAATTTTATAAACGAGGCAGTGGTTTTTCATGAGGCCATCTCTGTACTTAATGGTTTTCATTAAGGTGGTCAGTTTGCAGTTGATGAGAATCCTGGAAGAAATTGATTAGATCAATTTCAGTCAGGTTTCAGGCCAGGATTTAATACTAAGTCTTGGTCTTTGGTCACATTTGTAAATGATTTGTGATAGAGCCAGGATGGAGGTGAGTGCATCCATCTTTGTACTTCTTGACCTCTCAGCGGATTTGATACTGTTGGTAGTACTCTTCTGAGTCAGCTCTGTGGGCTGGGATTTGGACACCTTTTTACATACAACATTCTCCCATAACTTTTTACATACATCTATACTTGACACACAAGCATGCAAACTTGCTTTTATGTCATGGAATATTTTATGATCACCTTTGGTTCCCCATGGGGTGACTATAAAAGATTTCATGGTAGACTCAGATGTTTTGATTCTCCAGTTTTTTAACCCTGAGCACAAAGATTTGCTTACACAATTAGCTAATGGCAATGAAGAGCTAGAAATTATATATATATATTGAGAGCTGCATCCTGAGGAACACAGAAATCATGTTCAAGGTTTTAAATCTTAGGCTTTTGCAGGTTTTCAAGTCAATAATTGACTTAATCAGGCAAAATACTTACAGATATGACTCAAATAGATTAGAATCTTTATTGCAAACAAGAATAAAGCCTTATATTTTGCCTTCTGCAATGTAAACAAATTGAAGATTTAGGTTTAAACTCTTAAACCTTTTCTTCCTTTTCAGATTAATGGATACTTGACTCCAGGTAGCTGAAATAAGTTTACATAATTTCTGTTTATTATCTTGCAAGATTTAGCCATTATAATTACAGAAGTCCTTAGTGACGGCCACTTGCTCAGCAATTAATTGAAGTTATAATGGCGCTGAACAAGTGGTTATGATTGAGCACTATCCAAGCACCCCCATTCACGTGATCCTGATCTGAGCACTTGGCAGCTAGCTTATATTTACAATGGTTGAATAGTCACATGATCAAAAATTTTGGGACCTTACCTACCTACTGGCTTCCCAAAGTTAGGTCAACAGGAAAGTTAGCAATGAAGGTTGTGAGTTGCTATCTCCCCTATGCATGCTTTTCCAGCTCCTCTGTACTCATGCCATATCTCACTGGCCACCTACACACCCTACCCAAGTCTGGCTGGACTCATGTCAAACCTCCTTGACCACTCGCAAACCTCACTAGCCTCTTGCACACCCTCAGCAAACCTTGATGAGTTCACACTGTGCTTCCTTGGCCACTCCTGCATTTTCCCTTACCCTTCTCTACCCAGCAGCACCTACCACAAGCCCCACCATGCTCACACTGCATCTCCCCTGTCACTCATGCATCCTTGTGCACCTTCCCTGACTTTTTTCTGTGCCTCCTCTGCTGCTCAGATACCCTTTCCTGCCTAACATTGTAATTGTCTCATTGCAGTTGCACTGTGCATTCTGCACCATCCATGCACTCTTCATGCACCTTCCTAAAACCTTGCTATGCTTGCATTGCATCCCTGGCCACTTGCACACTCACACACTCTCTGACTTGGCAGCAGCCATCTCAAGCCCCACCATGTAAGAGGCGAGTAGTGGCAACCAAAGATAAAAGGCTGGAGGTAAAAAAGCAGTGAGAGACTGTGAACCGAGCCCAAGGACCACGCCAGTGACCAGAGGCAAGAAACAGGAGGCAAGAGTCAGAGAGGCAAAAAGTGACGAACCAAGACCCTGGCAATGAACTAGAAATGAGAGGTGGTAAAAGAGGCAACAGGCAACGAACCAAGTCCCTACCTAGTGAGAGGTGATGAGGGATGGCAAACTAAGTTCCTGAGAGTAGCTGAGCGCAATGAGAGGTGGCAAAGCTGGAGGACTCCAAGAGTGAGGATGCAGGCAAAGGGCAAGTAGATGGGGAGGAGCCCAGTAGGACAATGAGGTAGGGAGAATAAGGCTAGGTAAGCAAAAGACAAAACAGTATGGAGGAAGGAGGTAAGTAAGGAGCACTTCGCAACAGGGAAGATAGGAAAGAATTTTCAAGGCAGGGGATAGAGGGCAAATGACTTTTGTAAACTTTTAAATTTTATTTTTTTTTATAATTTTATAATTTTATGTTTTAATTTTTTAAAAATATTAATTTTAATGTTTTTACTTTTGTTAATTTTTTTAGAAAAAAATAAAGCCATAGAAAGAAGACTGACATTGTTATAGCTTGCAAAATATGTCATATGTTTGAACTTATGCCCATAGAAAACCCAAATTACATATGTACCAAAGGCAAATTAAATAAATTTGGGGCACTGTATCACTGGAGATTTTTAAGAGGAGACTGGACATGCACCTGTCTGAGATGGTATAGGTTCTCCTGCTTGGGCAGGGGGCTGGACTAGAAGACCTCCAAGGTCCCTTCCAGCTCTATTCTATTCTATTCTATTCTATTCTATTCTATTCTATTCTATTGGAAGAAAAAGTAAAGGGTCCATAGGCCACTCTAGCCATTCTGAAACTCAACATACAAAGTGAAAAACTCCAACCTAAGGAAGAAGACTTGGAATTGGACAATTGGCCACTGCTATATAATAATAATAATAATAATAATAATAATAATAATAATAATAATAATAATAATAATAATAATAATAATAATAATAATAATAATAATAATAATAATAACAACAACAACAACAATAACAACAACAACAACAATAATAACCCCCAGTGAGGCACTACCTTGAATGATTGTGGAGCTTGTGTACTCTGAGGAAGGTCTCATCAGAGGAGTCGGACAAAGAGTGTCTCTTCCATAAGAAATATGGTGAGACGTAAATTTCAGAATGCCATACCGGCTCAGATGTCACCCGGGTTAACAAGGTCCACATTATTTTCCAAGGTGCCTGAGGGCAGGACAAGAAGCAACGGGTGGAAACTAATCAAGGAGAGAAGCAACCTAGAACTAAGGAGAAACTTCCTGACAGTTAGAACAATTAACCAGTGGAACAACCTGCCTCCAGAAACGGTGAATGCTCCAACACTGGAAGTTTTTAAGAAGAGACTGGACACGGTAAACAGGCTTTACCATATCCCAAAGGACGGACTCGTCCCCCAACCTGATCTACTGGTCCAAGGTCCCTTCCAACTTTACTACTACTACTACTACTACTACTACTACTACTACTACTACTATTATTATTATTATTATTATTATTATTATTATTATTATTATTATTATTATTATTATTATTATTATTATTATTATTACTATAGATGTTGGAGTTCCTGGATATTTGGTGAAAAACTGGCTACAGGACTCAGGACTGTTGGCTGAGCAACCAGGGCCAGCAGCTGCAGAACTACTGGAAGAAAAGGTGTTTACCCGTCGCAAAGACACAGTGAATGAAAACAAAGAAATAATGATCTGTTATTACAGATCAAGTCCAACAAGAAGAGGATACCTAAAACAAATTCACCAGTTCTGGAAAGAACAACACCCAGAATCAGAAATAACAAAACAGAGACTAGCAGATCAACGCCGATTTATAATACGAAATAAAGTGTTCACAGAAACAAAATTGGACGAACTGCAAAGGTTTACCCAAGGCAAAGAAATCAAAGCCTTGCCAGAAGTAATTCAGAATGTAGAGGCAAACCAGGGGGAGTTGGCAGTGAAGGAATCCAGCAGAGATATACAAATGTTTTCATTTGGAAACCAGGCATCTCTTCCTCAGGAAGAACAAAACCCTCTAACTAAAGAAATAAAAGAATTGAAACAAAGAATAACTGAGCATCTAGAACAGCACAAAAACAACAGAATAAGGCTGCCTGCATTGAAGCTTGTTCCAAAGAAACAGCTAGCACAAGCCTTAAAAGAGGCAAATACTGCAATATCAAGTATAAGCACCAATTCATTACAAGAAACAAACCAGCTAATGTATAGCACAGCTGCAGTTATAATGGAATACCTGGGATGCAAAATCAACAAAGAAGAAAAACAAACAAACAGTGCACCACAAAAATGGAAGGTTAGACTAGAAAATAAGATCAGCAAGTTAAGATCACATGCAAGCAAGTTAGAACAGAGAAAAGAAAAGAAGCTGAAGAACAAGAAGACCAAAGAATACCTAATCAAGAAATACCACTTAGAAACAAGGAAGATCAAGGAAGCACTGGAAATAATAAAGCAGCAAATAACAGCTATAACCAGGAAAATCAGTAGATACGAAGCTCGAATTATAAATTATGGGCAGAGTCTCCAATTTCAATCCAATCAAAAGCGTTTCTACCAATCCATCAATGGAGAAACTGCAATGAATCAGTCAGTACCTAACAAGGAAGAAACAGTGCAGTTCTGGAAGCAGATATGGGATAACCCAAAGAAATACAACAAGGATGCGGCTTGATTAAAAGAGGTGGATGCAAATAAAACAGAAGTTGAAATGAAAAAAACTAATAATAACAACAAAAATGGTAGAAAAAAGAGCAAGGAAAATCAAAAATTGGTCAGCACCAGGTGAAGATGAACTGCATGGGTTTTAGTTGAAACATCTAACTGTTGTACACCCACTCATTACCAAGCAGTTCAACAATATACTACAAGGAGGAGAAATTGAAAAGAGGCTAACAACTGGGAAAACCTACCTAATAATGAAAAATCCAGCAAAAGGG
Organism: Protobothrops mucrosquamatus; assembly: GCF_001527695.2. Taxonomy (NCBI): domain Eukaryota; kingdom Metazoa; phylum Chordata; class Lepidosauria; order Squamata; family Viperidae; genus Protobothrops; species Protobothrops mucrosquamatus. The sequence goes on along the minus strand of NW_015390674.1, from coordinate 15,569 downwards.
ACAACACCAGGCAATTACAGACCAATTACCTGCTTACCAACAACTTTCAAATTGCTAACTGGTCTGGTAGCTGATGCAGTACAACAGCATCTAGTTGAAAACAATCTCTTTCCACCTGAGCAGAAAGGAAACCGCCCCAATAGCAGAGGAACAAAAGATCAACTCCTAATAGACAAAATGATCTTGGAAAACTGCAAGAAAAGGAAGACCAACCTGAATGTGGCATGGATTGACTACAAAAAGGCATTTGACTCTCTGACACATGACTGGATAATCAAGTGCCTAGAAATAACAGGAGTCAGTAGAAGCATAAGAAAATTTGTGCAAAGATCGATGGCACAATGGAAGAAACAGTTGCAGATCAATGGTGAGAGACTGGGAGAGGTTAATATCAAGAGAGGAATATTTCAAGGAGATTCATTATCACCATTACTATTTGTTATTGCACTGTTTCCTCTATCAACAATACTGAATAACTCAGGACATGGCTATCAAACATCAAAAACATCTGACAGACTATCCCATCTCCTTTACATGGATGATCTGAAGCTGTATGGAAAAACATCATCTGAAATAGAATCGCTGCTCAACACTGTCCATATATATAGCAAGATATTGCAATGGAGTTTGGCTTTGACAAATGTGCCACACTTACTATCAAACAAGGAAAAATAGTGAAAACTGAAGGAATCAAGATGCCCCACGAAAATAACATTAAGAGTCTGGATGAGGAAGATTACTACAAATACTTGGGTATCCTTCAAGCTGACAACATCAAGCACACTGAAGTCAAGAAAAAGATTAGAGGTGAAGACATCAAGAGAGTGAAGAAGATCTTAAAGTCCAAACTCAATGGAGGAAATATCATAAAGGCAATCAACACCTGGGCAATTCCAGTCATTAGATACACAGCTGGAATAGTGGACTGGACTCAAGCAGAACTAAAAGCAATGGATAGGAAGACCAGAAAAATAATGACAATGAATCATGCCCTTCATCCACGCAGTGACATTGACAGACTTTATCTACTAAGGCAAATAGGTGGGTGTGGAATGCTGCAAGTACATCAGATGGTTGAAGAAGAAAAAATGGCTTTGGAAGAATATCTGAAGGACAATGATGAAGATGCACTGAAATTAGTATATCAGGAAGGCTTACTGACTACTGGAAAGACCAAACTGGCCTATAAGAAAGACCAAATGAAGAACAGAATAGAGGCTTGGGAAGATAAAACACTACATGGCCAGTACATTAAAAAAATAGCTGGGAAAGCAGATAATAACAAGATCTGGCAATGACTAAGAGCAGGAAAATTGAAGAAAGAGACTGAGGGACTAATTCTGGCTACACAAGACCAAGCCTTAAGGACAAATACATATAAAGTCAAAATTGAGAAGACAGCAACAGACAGTAAGTGCCGCCTATGCAAAGACGCTTAAGAAACAGTAGACCACCTGGTAAGCTGCTGCAAGAAGATTGCACAGACTGACTACAAGCAGCGGCATGACAAAGTAGCAACAATGATGCATTGGAAGATCTGCAAGAAATATCATTTGCCTGTAAGAAAGAACTGGTGGGATCATAAAATAGAGAAAGTCATAGAAGATGATAAAATTAAACTGCTCTGGGATTTCAGAATTCAAACAGATAAGCACCTGCAACATAACACCCCAGACTTAACAATTGTCAATAAGAAAGACAAAAAAGTCTGGATAGTGGATGTGGCAGTGCCTGGAGACAGCAGAATAGTCGAGAAAGAACTGGAGAAGATAACAAAATACAAAGACCTACAAATAGAAATAGAAAGACTGTGGCAAAAGTAAGCAAGGGTAGTACCAATAGTAATAGGCGCCTTGGGTGCAATCCCAAAACAACTGGAGCACCACTTGAACACCATTGGCATTGACAAATTCACTATTAGTCAATTGCAAAAGGCGGCCTTACTAGGAACTGCTTCCATCCTGCGACGATATCTGTAATAACATCAAACATCCACATCTGCCTATCCCAGGTCCTTGGTAAGGACTCGATAGGTAGACAAAATGCCAAATCCAGTCTGAACATCTGGCTGACTGTGCAATGATTAATAATAATAATAATAATAATAATAATAATAATAATAATAATAATAATAATAATAATAATAATAATAATAATAATAATAATGTTGGAAGGGATCTTGGAGGTCATCTAGTTTTGGGCCCCCTGTCCCAGCTGATCACCGCAGGCCTGCGGATACCCAGAGCGGATACCCAGAGATACCCAGAGCGGATACCCAGAGCGGATACCCAGAGCCTCCATGCTCTGGGTATCCCTCCACCCCTGTTCTTTCCCCACCCCTTGTTTCCTGCCCCTAATCCCCCACTGTCTTGCACCAGGCGATTCCCCACAGGATAAATCTCCCTGGCTGTCCCCCATGAGGGACAATTAGTGATGCGGGGTAACTCACCAAATGCCAGTGCAGCTTAGCAGCACCTGGTTGGGTGGCAGGCTGTTTTCCTCCCCTGTGGACAGGAGCTGCTCCCTCCTGCAGGCAGGCCCCTTTGCCCCATGGCTAGAGTTGAAAAAATTGGATTTTAACTTTTCTCTCACTTTTTTTGCCCCTTCACTCTTTCTCTCTCTCTGGCAGGCTCTCAATTTTTTCCCCCTTCTGTCTCTTTTCTCTTTCCCCTTCTCCCCAAACTAGATCTGAGGCGCCTATGCTGGCTCCCTACTCTCACCTACAGAGCACCCTAGTCTGTGTGTCCCCACCTCTGCCACCCACTTACATATCAATCGCGCTTTTGATGGCTACAGGGCACATCTCACAAACACCGCCCATAATGTCCTCCCCCATGGAGGAGTCACCACTTGAATGAGGAGCAGGGATATGGTGGTGGGAGAGGTAACCCCTTCCCGTCTGGCCAAGCTGCAGCAAGTGTGCTCTTTCTTGCCTCCTTTCCCTCTGCTTTGCGGGCTGCCTTGCAGGGGGAGCTAGATGCAAGGAAGCGAGGCATTGGTGAGGATCCGTGTGTGGGTGCTCTTTTGCTCACCTTGCAATTGCCTCTGCCAGCCGTGGAGAGGGTCCTTGGAGCCGCAGGTCTGACAGTTCCTTGGCTCCGATATTGCTGTTAAGTAATAGTAGGCAATAGGCAATAGGTAACATAGTAATATATTGTTTTATTAATCCACCAAGTCAAAGCAATGGAAGCTAAATTTCAATTATATAGCCTCTAAATTTGCAAGGTAGACACAGGAAAAATTCCATTACGAATGCTATCATGGGTTTTCTGTTTCAAGTATATTCTTTACATTAATTCTGGATGTCATTCTCAAATAACTTTTTTATTGGTCTAAGAAAATCAGAAAATTTAAAAGGAATACATTTAAGTATTAAAAGTAGAAAGGGATATTTCATTTTAAAAATAAAATATTTTTTAAATTAATCCATTTAAGCATTTAAAACTGAAAATGAACAGGTGAATTGCTTAGAATTTCCATACAGAAATGCAGTGAGATTTGAATAGATTAAAGATTCTGAAGAAAAAATGCATATCGTAAGTGGTATATTTTGCAGAGAGAGGGCTTTCTTCCCCTTAAAAATGCATAATCTGCGCAACTAAAAGAGTGGAAACATCATAGTTGATTGCTGAGGTTTTTCGCATTGCCCACTGAGGGAAACCTGACACAGCTAAAGATTTCTTTCAGCTTTCTGAAAGTCAGCTTGTTTGAGGAATATGATACAAAGAATATTAAGACAGCATACTGTATAATAACAGATACTACCATTTGTGCTACAGTGACGGGAACATGCAATATGAAAAGCTAATTCACACACATCATGGTTTTTAGATTCATATAGAGTGGGAATTCATTCATTATGGCTTATGTTATGTGCAGAGCAGATTCAGACGCTGTTTAAGAAGTTGGATTAGGGTGCTCCAGATTTAAGTTCATCTTCAATATAGAAATACATTGGGTAACTCCAGACCAATTTACTGCATACAGCAGTTCTGGATTAAAGTGAAGGGAAATTTCTCTGTAAGCCATTCTAAGCTACTAGAATGGAGGTTCGACAAACCCATGGAGCTCCATGTATAAATTTAACAGGATGTGAACTTCAAAAAATTGCAACTTTATTTTTTCCCCCTGCAGGGGATAGATAGATAGAAGAGGGGGTTGAGGAAATGGGAGGGTGGATGGATGGATGGAGGTGATGGAGAGGATAGATTGAAATAAAGATAGATAGATAGATGATAGATAGATAGATAGATAGATAGATAGATAGATAGATAGATAGATAGATAGATAGATAGATAGATAGATAGATAGATAGATAGATAGATAGAGTCAAGAGTGATTCGCTGTTCACTTAGTTTCTTCTCTGCTCTCAACTTGACAACAATAGGGAGGGGGTTGATTGAATTGCAAGGGGTGGGAATGGAATGCCAAGAATCTGTTTGCAGATCATGAAACCCTGCTCCTCCCTTCAAGGCCATGCTGTGCAGGTGTTTGAACAGTCCAGGCTGTTCCCATAAAAAAAGGAGTGTATGTGATTGGACATTGCAATGGACCGAAGGGGACGGCCAAAGGGGATGGCCAAAGGAGGAATTCAAGTTTAATTATATGGACATTTGAATGGGAAATTCAGAGCTGGTTTTGCTTCTTTTGTTCCAATGTGGTGTATTCAATAAAAGTGTTACTTTTGGAAGAACTATGTCCCAGGAGTTTCTTATTTGGATTCACTAGCTGGACACTTGACATTAAACCAGCTCTAACTCTCACAGCTTACCTGGACCCTCCAGGAAATCTGCGATTTTGGAGATGTTGGCAGCCAACAAGAAGACAGATGGGGGGACCTCTGAGAGACACCGAGAACGGCCCAAGCGGTGCATGTAACATAGATGTGTGTTCAGGTAAAAATATCAAACCTGCTGTCAAGCAAAATCAAGCTTTTAATAATGACTGCCACACTAAATGCACTAATGAAACAGGTAGTAAGAAAATAGGGGAACTCAGGCACCACACGGGTTATGTAGAAAGTAAACACAGGGTCAGTATAAAGGACTCAAATGTCTATACACCAACGCACAGAGTATAAGCAATAAACAGGGTGAATTAGAAATTCAGGTAAATGAAGGCAGATATGATATTGTTGCCATTATAGAAAATTGTTGGGATGAAACCCACAAATGGAACACACAGATAGAGGGATTTAAATTATTTAAAAGAAACAGACCAAATAAAAGAGGAGGTAGAGTTGCTCTCTATATAAGAAATAACTACATCTCCACAGAAATAGATGTAAACTGTCTTGAATGCATTTGGGTCAATATAAAAGGGGGGGAAATGACATTGCCATAGGTGTATACTATAGGTCACCCAACCAAACAGAGGAAATTGATGAACTGCTTGCTAGTCAGTTAACTAAGATATGTAGGAAGCACATCACAATATTAATGGAGGACTTTAATTACGCTGACATCAACTGGGAGACAAACTCTGCACCAAGTGGAAAATTAAACCTTGACAAACCTAGCAGACAACTTTGTCTCCCAAAAAGTAGAGAAGGTGTCAGGGCCCACTTCAAAACCTCATCCCAAGAAAGCAGGACTCTTGGAACAGTTTATTTCCAAAAGGAACTCTTATTAGGAGAAGCTGATAGCAGGCATGATAGGCAGGATCTGAGGGTTTTCCACTCAGAACAATAGGTTAAAAGAGCCCCAAGCATAACCCCACCCCAATAGTTCATCTGGTCAGTTTGAATGGGCCAATCCCCAGATATTAAATCTGCTGTGGGAAAGGAGCTGATAACAGGGTCCTTTCCCATGCTTGTGAAGATGTTGTTGGGTCTTCGCACCTTCCTTTCCAAGAGATAAGCCAGATGGCCAAAGGCACATTCCTTTCTCACCCCAAGGTAACATCAAGGGAGAGACAGTTCAAAGAGTAAGTATGTAGGAACAGCAGAAAGGATACATCGTAGCAAAACAGAATAACATACCACAGAGCCTCCCCCTCAGGAGAATGGCAGAACCCTCAGAAAGAAATGAATTAAGAAAGAAATGAGATAGATCCCCCCCCAGGAAAAGAATGGGTTTTTACAGAAGGGAACTAGGGGATCAGCCATATTGGACTTAATTGTCACTAACAGAGATAAAATGATAGAAGGTATTGAAGCCACAGGAACCTTGGGAGGGAATGATCTTGCAATATTGGAATTTAACATTATGCAAGGACAAGTATAGAAAGTGGAAAGAAGGGCACATAACTAAGTCAGAATATCAACAAATAGCCCGAGCCTGCAAAGATGAAGTGAGGAAAGCTAAGGCCCATAATGAACTAAGGCTTGCAACCAAAGTCAAAAATAACAAAAAAAAGCTTCTTTCAACATGTAAAAAACAAGAAAAAAGTGAAGGAAATGATTGGTCCATTAGTAGGTGAAAGTGGTAAGAAGGTGACAAGCAATAGGGAGAAAGCAGAACTATTTAACTCATTTTTTGCATCTGTCTTTACACAAAGGGAAAAAACAGACCAACCTACCAAAAATAGTGCCATAAAAAACAGAATAGAAATGCAAGTTAAGATAGGCAAGAAAACGGTAAGTGAGCACCTGTCCAACCAAGACGAGTTCAAATCACCAGGACCAGATGGATTACACCCTAGGGTTCTCAAGGAAGTGGCAGATGTGATCTCAGAACCATTGAACTATATTTTTCAAAGATCCTGGAGCACTGGGGAACTACCGAAGGACTGGAAAAGAGCTGATGCAGTTCCCATCTTCAAAAAAGGAAAAAAAATGGGCCCAGGAAATTACAGACCTATCAGCCTGACCTCAATATCTGAGAAGATTCTGGAAAAGATAATCAAGCAACGAATCAGCAAACACTTAAAGATAAACAAAGTCATTACTAAAAGCCAACACAGCTTTGTCAAAAACAGATCATGCCAGACAAATCTTATTGCATTCTTTGACCAAGTGACAAAATTAGTGGATCAGAGGAATGCTGTGGATATAATTTACTTGGACTTCAGTAAGGCATTTGATAAAGTAGATCACAACCTACTACTTGATAAGATAGAAAAATGTGGGTTAGACAGCATCACCACCAGATGGATCCATAGCTGGATAACCGGCCGTACTCAGCATGTGGTCCTCAATGGAACCGCATCTACATGGAGGGAAGTGTATAGTGGGGTGCCCCAAGGCTCTGTTCTGGACCCAGTGCTCTTCAACATCTTCATCAACGATTTGGACGAGGGGATAGATGGGGAAATTATCAAATTTGCAGACGACATCAAGCTGGCAGGAATAGCCAACACTCCAGAAGACAGGCTTAAGATACAGAAGGGTCTGGACAGACTTGAACACTGGGCGCTATCTAACAAAATGAAATTCAATGGTGAAAAAAGCAAGGTTCTACATTTAGACAAGAAAAACCAAATGCACATGTATAGTATAGGGGGTACCTTCCTCAATAGTAGTAACTGTGAGAGGGATCTCGGAGTCCTAGTGGACAATCACTTAAATATGAGCCAGCAGTGTGCTGCAGCTGCCAAAAAGGCCAACACAGTGCTGGGCTGCATTAACAGAGGGATAGAATCAAGATCACGTGAAGTATTAATACCACTTTACAATGCCTTGGTAAGGCCACACTTGGAATACTGCATCCAGTTTTGGTCACCATGATGTAAAAAAGNAAGTTTTTAAGAAGAGACTGGACAGCCATTTGTCTGAAATGGTATAGGATTTCCTGCCTGAGCAGGGGGTTGGACTAGATGACCTCCAAGGTCCCTTCCAACTTTATTATTATTATTATTATTATTATTATTATTATTATTATTATTATTATTATTATTATTATTATTATTATTATTATTATTATTATTATTATTATTATTATTATTATTATTATTATCATCATAGGCACAAGCAATAGAACATAGACAAACTAGAGTCTTGGACTTTAAGAGAGCTAATTTCAATAAACCTAGAGAGAGCTAGAGAAGGTTTCCATGGATGAGAATCTTCAAGGGGAAAACAACGCAAGAAGCTTGGGAAATTTTGAAAAGTGAGATTATAAAAGCCCAGTCTAGCACAATACCAATGAAGAAGAAAAATAACAGTTCTCAAAAGAAATCAGCATGGCTGCATAAAGAACTCTCTGATAAATTGAAGGACAAGTATAAAAAGTGGAAAGAGGGGCACATAACTAAGGCAGAATATCAGCAAATAGCCCGAGCCTGCAAAGATGAAGTGAGGAAAACTAAGGCTCAAAATGAACTAAGACTTGCAACAAAAGTCAAAAATAACAAAAAATATACTTTTAATATGTAAAAAACAAGAAAAAAGTTCCAAGGAAATGATTGGTCCATTAGTGGGAGAAAGTGGCAAGAAGGTGACAAATAATACAGAGAAAGCAGAACTACTTAACTCATTTTTTGCATCTGTCTTTACACAAAGGAAAAAAACAATCCAACCTATCAAAAACTACCATAAAAAACAATATTAGAAACACAAGTTAAGATAGGCAAGAAAATGGTAAGTGAGCACCTGTCCACCCTAAACGAGTTCAAATCACCAGGACCAGATGGATTACACCCCAAGGTTCTGAAGGAACTGGCAGATGTGATCTCAGAACCACTGAACTATATCTTTCAAAGATCCTGGAGCACTGGGGAACTACAGAGGACTGGAAAAAAGCCGATGTAGTTCCCATCTTCAAAAAAAGGGGAAAAATGGATCCAGGAAACTACAGACCTATCAGCCTGACCTCAATATCTGAGAAGATTCTGGAAAAGATAATCAAGCAATGAATCAGCAAACACTTAAAGATAAACAAAGTCATTACCAAAAGCCAATATGGGTTTGTCAAAAACAGATCATGCCAGACAAATCTTATTGCATTCTTTGACCAGGTGATGAAAATAGTGGACCAGAGGAATGCTGTGAATATAATTTATTTGGCATTTGATAAAGTAGACCACAACCTATTACTTGATAAGATAAAAAATGTGGGTTAGATAGCATCACCACCAGATGGATTCGTAGCTGGCTGACCGGCTGTACTTAGCATGTGATCCTCAATGGAACTGCATCTACATGGGGGGAAGTGGGGTGCCCCAGGGCTCTGTTCTGAGCCCAATGCTCTTCAACATCTTCATCAATGATTTGGATGAGGGGATAGACGGGGAACTCATCAAATTTGCAGATGACACCAAGCTGACAGAAATAGCCAACACTCCAGGAGATAGGCTTAAGATACAGAAGGATCTTGACAGACTTGAACACTGGGCGCTATCTAACAAAATGAAATTCAATGGTGAAAAAAGTAAGGTTCTACATTTAGGCAATAGTATGGGTGGTACCTTGCTCAATAGTAGTAACTGACCAAAACTAGATGCAGTATTCCAAGTGTGGCCTTACCAAGGCATTGTAAAGTGGTATTAACACTTCACGTGATCTTGATTCTATCCCTCTGTTAATGCAGCCTAGTACAGTGTTGGCCTTTTTCGCAGCTGCAGCACACTGCTGGCTCATATTTAGGTGATTGTCCACTAGGACTCCGAGATCCCTCTCACAGTTACTACTATTGAGGAAGGTACCCCCTATACTATACCTGTGCATTTGGTTTTTCTTGCCTAAATGTAGAACCTTGCTTTTTTCACCATTGAATTTCATTTTGTTAGATAGCGCCCAGTGTTCAAGTCTGTCCAGACCCTTCTGTATCTTAAGCCTGTCTTCTGGAGTGTTGGCTATTCCTGCCAGCTTGGTGTCGTCTGCAAATTTGATGAGTTCCCCATCTATCCCCTCGTCCAAATCGTTGATATAGATATTGAAGAGCACTGGGCCCAGAACAGAGCCCCCCACTACACACTTCTCTCCATGTAGATGCGGTTCCATTGAGGACCACACGCTGAGTACGGCCGGTCAGCCAGCTACCGATCCATCTGGTGGTGGTGCTTTCTACCCCACATTTTTCTATCTTGTCAAGTAGTAGGTTGTGATCTACTTTATCAAATGCCTTACTGAAGTCCAAGTAAATTATGTCCACAGCATTCCTCTGATCCACTAATTTTGTCACTTGGTCAAAGAATGCAATAAGATTTCTCTGGCATGATCTATTTTTGACAAACCCATGTTGGCTTTTAGTAATGACATTGTTTGCCTCTAGGTGTTCGTTGATTCGTTGTTTGATTATCTTTTCCAGGATCTTCCCAGGTATTGAGGTCAGGCTGATAGGTCTTTTAAGAAGAGACTAGACAGCCATTTGTCTAAAATGGTATAGAGCAGTGATGGCGAACCTTTTAGAGCCCAGTACCCAAACTGCAACCCGAAACCCACTTATTTATCACCAGGTGCCGGGTGGGTGTGGCACACTGGGTGGGCATGGCTATGGTCATGGCAGACTGGGTGGATGTGGCCAAGGTGGGTGTGGTCACCTCAATGTTGCTTGTGGAGAGGGACGCCTGTGGGGGCCAGGCAGGATTAGGGAAGATCCAGGGGGTCTCTGGCAGGTGGGGTGGTGGGCAGGAGGCTCATCCTGCAGGGTGAGGGAGGCAAGGCGAGGCAGGATGGGGGTGCCATTTCCGTGGGGCAAGATGAGGCAGGGGCCAGGGCAGCTGCTGCCTGACACCATTGGCCCCTGCACACAGAGGCCAGCGAGCGCATGGGGGCCGACAATGTCCATCAGCAGCCACAGCCTGATGGCCCCTCAACCGGCACATTCTGGGGCTCCACAGCCCACCGCCAGCAGTTCAGAGAAGCCATCTCTGAGCTGGACGGCTGGCCAACAGCTAAGGTGGCAATGCAGTGGGTCATGCCCAGAAAAAGGAGAGCATGCGAGGCCAGGAGGGATGGGATGGGGGGAGGGAAACCAGCCATGCTGGGATGCATTCGGCCACATGGGACCTCAGCAAGTTAGCAGGCGGCTGGTTGAAGAGGGACGGTTTCCATCTCCAGGGCATGGTGTGCATGCCCACAGAGAGGGTTCTGAGTGCCGCCTCTGGCACACGTGCCATAGGTTCGCCACCACTGGTATAGGGTTTCCTGCCTGAGCAGGGGGTTGGACTAGATGACCTCCAAGGACCTTTCCAATGTTATCATTATTAGGCAGCAGAGGCAGAGTACCTACTGGTCCCCCCTGGAGTCACGGTAAACAGGGGAAGTAAATGGAAGGCTAGGAGACCAGTGGAGTGGGAAGAACCGGCGGAGTGGAGGCTCCCGAGCGTAATCCATAGTCTCTCACTGGAACAGCTCAGAGAGAAACTCAACAGGCTTGGTGATGAGACCTGCACAGTAAGGGGTAATGGCAAGTTCCCCTCCAATGGGGCCAGGGGTGACCCCCCGTGGTGATCAGAGCCCCTGCACAGGTGGCCCCACAGGTGGTGTGGCTGCCACCAGGCTACATACTGGTGCAGTAAGTTCAGGAACTTCCCCCTTCAGAGAAATTTTGATGCCAGCCCGAGAAGTTAGCCTACTTCCTGACTCAATTGTGGAATTATTTGGAGTGGTATGGTGTGGTGTACCCTGATGAGATTTTCTGTGTGGGCTCAGTCACCTCGAACCTAGAGGGGGAAGCTGCAGAATGGCTGGTGTCTCTATATGATGAAGGACCCTCCGAACTGATAAATGTGGATACCCTCATGCAGGAGATGCAGAACCAATTCAAGGACCCTATGGAGATTCACTGGGCAGAGGCCAGGATCTGCTTCATTCGGCAAGGGAAGTGATCATTACAGAGTATATTCACAGCCTGGTGGCATGCTTGAGGGAATGGCCTGAAGCCCTACTGATCTACCAGTTCTGGGAAAGGCTGATCCAGGAGCTGTACCACAACTGCCTACCCCGGGGGTGCCTAACAACCTCAGGGTGTGTTACAAGCTAGCCACAAACATAGAGCTAGAACTGATGGAGAACTGATAGCATGCTACCCATGAGAGCTGGCCTCGCCAAGTGGCCAAAAGACACCCCACAGCTCGATGGGGGAAGGAAAATAAACCTGCTGAATCCCAGGAGCCTGCTTCTGATATGAGAAGAAGGGCCACTGAGCAATTGACTGCCTGGCTCTGCATTGAGCATCTGCATCGCAGAATCTATCCTATCCGAAGGGTGGGGGGAAACCACCAGTGAAGCCAAAGGAGAAGACACAGGTTGCATAGCAGGTCGTGGATGTCTCCCCCCAATCAAGTGAAGAGGATGGAACTCTGACCACCATTAAACCTGGCTTGGTCTTTTATAAGAATGACAGCTAAGGGAAAGACAACCTGATGATAAGTTGCACCATCACCCTGATGACTGCCTGGTAGAGATCCTGGTGCCCTATTTGGGAGTAAAAGACATCCTCACAGTCCTGCTAGACTTAGTTGCACTGATACTTAATCAGCTAGCCAACAGTGAAAAAAAGTTGGGTTGAGACTCAGGAAAATAAGGTGGGGTGGTTGAATTGCATGGAGTGGGAATGGAATGCTAAGAATCCATCTGTAGATCATTAGACCCTGCTCCTCCCTTCAAAGCCATACTGCATAGGTATTTGAATGGTCTAGGCAGTTCCCATAACAAAAGGAGCGTGTCTGATTGGACATCACAATGGACTGACAGGGATGGCCAAAGGGGGAATTCAAGTTTAATTATGTCGACATTTGAGTGGGAAATTCAGGGCTGGTTTTGCTTCTTTTGTTCCAATGTAGTGTATTCAATAAAAGTGTTACTTTTGGGGAGAACTATGTCCCAGGAGTGCCTTATTTGGATTCGCTAGCTGCACTAGATAGATAGATAGATAGATAGATAGATAGATAGATAGATAGATAGATAGATAGATAGATAGATAGATAGATATAGATAGATGATAGATGAGGTATATTTCTAGGGTCGATGCAAAGGACAATCCTATGGCCCTGGAATGCTACAACTGTCATAAATACATGCCAAGGTGTAATGCAGAAATTTTGATCACATGACCATGGAGATGTGACTATCGTAAGTGAAAGGGCAGACCATAAGCAATTTTTTTCAGTGTTATTGTAACTTTGAATGGTCAGTAAACAAATGTTTGTAAGTTGAGGACTCCCTGTATGCTAACCAAATAAACCATGTTTGCATTGCCTCCCCTCTAAAGCTCACAAAATCAAAACAGCCAGCTTGGTATGGAGCTGGCATGGTCTGCCTCCTTTTGTGGGGGCTGGTTCCTTGGGAGCCCGTCACTTATATGACATGATAGTACTCAGTTGTAAGGGCATAAGTCATTTTTTTCAGTGTTGCTGTAACTTTGAATGGTCAGTAAATGAATGTCAATGAGATTCTCAATTATCCAGGTCATGGTTGTCCCAAAAGTGCTTTTTCAAGAGGCAACTGGACTTTCTTGTTTTTCTTTGAATATTTCACTTCTCATTCAAAGGTCTACTCAGGTGACCTCAACTACTCTAAAAGAATGCAAATGACCAGCTTCTGCAAGGAATATAAATCCTCCTGAGTCTTAATGTGGCTTCTTCCCAGGTCTCCGTCTTTTCCTGCTCATTCTCATGGTTAGACATTCTGGCACAGTCCCCACAATAGATGAGGGTCTCTGGGTAGATCGTTACTGTAGATCTGGCTTAATGTCAGGCCTGTCCCAGCTTGGATGTTCAGGAAAAAAAAGACCCTCGACTTCATTTGTAGTGAGATATAACTTTTACTGAAGCCAAGTGGTTACAGTATAGAAAAAGCCAGATCTTAATATTCCCATGTAAACCCAGTGCTTTTTCCTTCTCCTGCGCCCTTCCCCCTTGATCCTTCCATTAATGTTCAATGGGGTTCAATCTAGGTGTTTTGGTAACAGTCCTAAAGTTTGGCGTCTCTTTGGTCACCATTCTGTTCTCATGCTTGAATCCTTGAATCTGCTAGGCTGTGTTCTGGGTTGGCACCTCTGGTTCCTCTCATCCTCTTATCTCCCTCCTCCCTATATCCTCTTACTCTTCCCTCTCCCCTTTTATGGCACGATACCATTAAAATGAAGCAGGACTGAAGCGATGCGATGGCAGACCTGGCAAGACCTCATATTTTCTGCCTACCGATGTGGTCTATAATAATCTTGCACTAATGATCTTCCTTTACATACAGTACAATACTCCTATCTTTTATCTTGGAAAGTCTTTTTTTCTTTCTTACTAGGAAAAAAAATCTTTTTCAAAAAAAGATTGGCCAGCCATTTGTCTGGCTTGTTATAAGATCTCCTATGTTCCTCAGGGAGAGGCACATTTACAGACATGTCTGGCTACCCTGAGTCTCATCCATGAAAATGAGGAATTCCTTGGAAAGGCAAAAGTTTGTATTCAAACTAAGTACAGCAAGGAAGAAACAATTACATGGAAAAATGAAGCCCTAGAAAAAGACTGATAATAGCATGTCACTCAGAAAAAAAACCAAGAGGAGTGTCCCCACCACAGGAATTGAACAATCTATTTCATATCCTTCCAGAAATATCCCAGAAATTCCAATCTCTTTTATACACAACTACTATTATTGGATCAACAGGATACAGTTTCTCTGAATATAGCTAGATTTTGTTAACCGCCTGTAAAATTAGGCAGACCTTGGTCATCCATGGATTATTTAACCATCAATTGTAATATATTACTATGCCTTGTTCTATTCTGTTTTGTTCAGTCCTTTTTTATTTTAACTGTGACCATAATAAAGATGGATTGATTGATTCTCCCTGTGGAAGAAAACATGCAGACATCTGGAGTAGGTCTTCATCAACTGTTCCAGTGACAGGAGGAAAAGTAGCTAGGCCTGTCACAAAGAGAAGTCCACTGAGTTTCCCAAAGAGAAACAAGATGTGATTGGTGACTCACTTTGCAGAAGAAAAGAAGCAACAATTTGTAGACTGGACAACTTATCAAGGGAGGCATGTTATCTCCCAGATGCAAAGACAAAAAATGTGACAGAAAGGCAATAATCAAGCAAACTAATTATTATCCCTTTCACCTCTTTCATGTTAGGATGAACGATAAAACAAAAAAGAGACTGAAAAATATATCAAGGGTCTATGAGCAGCTAGGGAAGAAAGCAAAAGAGTTAGGAGCATAGGTGGTGTTTTCATCTGTACTTCCAATTGATGGTCAATACCCAGTGAGGGAACAGAGGATGTTAGAGATAAACCATTAGCTCAAGAGTTGGTGCTGTCATAAGAACTTTGGATTTCTGGACCATGATTTAATTATCTATTTTTATTAGTTTTATTCATTTATAACATAAAGTGTGAAAATACAAAAGCAAATAGGGGACAATAGTAGAGAAAAGTGTAGCGCTACCTCCTCAGAGGCCGCCAATGCCCAGGCCCTCCCGGCCACGTCCCCCCTTGTCCAGCCTTGCAGCAATGTTCTTTAGAGATCGATGAGATGTCTTACAACTGGAACTCACGCAGCATTAATGGGTGGCAGGCTCTTCTTGTTGAAGCAGGACTTTCAGGCACGAACTTAACCAGTCACAGTGGTTGATACTCTGAAGATGTATATAACAGCTCAGGGCTGCTTTAGCGGCAGGAGTAACAGGCCCCTGAGCAATCGTTCAGAATCCGATGAAATGGGGGGGGTAAACCCCGGCACCAGAT
>NW_015390673.1:33887-35006 GCF_001527695.2 Protobothrops mucrosquamatus | reverse complement strand
GGGGAACCGAGCGGCGGCCACCAGCATCGTTCCCTGGGCAGCCGAGCCGACCACGCGTCTCCCTGAGCCAGTCCAGCGGGGGTGGCAGCCGGCAGGGGCATCGCTCCCTGGGCCGTCCCTGGGCAGCCGAGCCAGAAGCCTCAACTCCAGCCTCCCACAGCAGGCTGAGATAGGTGAGTCTGCAGCTCCTTCTCCCCGTTGGCCTCCTCCTCTGCTCCCTGGGAACCTTCGCGCCAAAAGGCGGAAAGAAGAAAGTCCCAGAGAGGGAGAGCGTGGGGTGGGGGGAGAGCAGTCTTTTCCAAGGGGAGGAGAAGCCAGGACAAAGCTGGACGGGGGGCAGAGCCGGTGCAAGTTTTGCCTTAGACTCCACTCTTTAAATCAAGCCTCCTGTTCTGCGCGTGCATGTGCGCATGCGCGCGCGCGCGTATGTGCGCACAAATTATGCGGCTCCCAGTTTTTTCTTTTGTGAGCTGACTCGAGTATAAGCCTAGGGGGGCATTTTTCAGCTCAAAAAATGGGCTGAAAAACTCGGCTTATACTCGAGTATATACGGTAGCTCACTTTGCTTCTTTTTCTTTCGTGACTTGCTATGAGTCACCTTGAGCTGGAAGAGTCTGCAGCAATGCTTGAAAGCTAGGCTTTAGCATCCTTCAGGTGGATAGCAGATGTGTATTTTTAAGAACTTGCCCTCATGAAATAATGCTGGCAAGTTTTCAAAGTATTTTGAACTAATGATTGATTTTCTGTAGCTCAGGGTCCTTAATGTATCCAATCCGATGCCTTGGCTACTAAAGTGTTTACAAAAGCATTGGCAATAAGTATTGGCTTTTGGTGATTTGCGTAGTTGAGCATCTCTTGCTTAGTTTTGAGTACTTTTCATCTTTGTTGTGGGTTGAATAAAGTTTTGCAAAAAATTATGCCTAGATACTTCTTCATGAACTTAAGCCAGGGCACATGCCTAAAAGCTGAACTTCTGACTGCTGTTTTGCTTTCCTTTTTATTTTATTCATTGACAGTAGAAGCTGCCTGCTTTACGTTTTTGAAATGATCTGAATGCTTTGGCTAGAGACAAAATGTTCTGCCTATGCAGGGATGAATTATAATATAATGATGGTCAGT
>NW_015390673.1:28113-30722 GCF_001527695.2 Protobothrops mucrosquamatus | reverse complement strand
TCCAGGGAGGGCTTCTTAAGGAGGGGCCTCACCACCGCCTCCTTTAAGGCCGCGGGGAAGGCACCCTCCCCTAAAGAAGCGTTTACAATTCCCTGGAGCCAGGCTCGTGTACCCTCCCGAGCCGCCAGTACTAGCCAGGAGGGGCACGGATCCAGTAAACATGTGGTTGCATTCAGCCTCCCCAAGATCCTGTCCACGTGGTTGGTTACTGTTGGACCAGGACTGCTGGGGTAGTGGGTTCTTTAGTGTTTTCCCAGCAAGGCTGCATGTAAGTCTTTCAATACAGGCTGTGCAGTGACAGGTGAGTTTTTCTGAACAGGAAAAATATACCAATTAACCTCTAGATCAGTGATGGCGAACCTTTCAGAGACCGAGTGCCCAAACTGCAACCCAAAACCCACTTATGCATCGTCGGGTGCCGGATGGGTGTGGCCCATTGGGTGGGCGTGGCTGCGGTGGTAACAGCAGACTGGGTGGGACTAAAAAGTTCAATCAATCAATTCCAACTTTGCAAGATTCTTTTTTTTCCCCCTGCAAGAAGTTGAAATTGACTGAATCTTTTTTTTTTAACACGGTGGCGGAGGCCTAAAGCGAAAGGGTTTTATAAAACCCAGCTGAAGGCCTAGGACTGGGGCGACGGCACGCGTGCCCACAGAGAGGGCTCTGAGTGCCGCCTCTGGCACCCGTGCCATAGGTTCACCACCACTGGAGTAGGAGCAATTCCCGACTCCCTGCTGGCTTCCCCATTGAGTTTCCTTGTTGGAATCTGCAAGGAGCATTGGAAATTCCTCCCTCCCTCCCTCCCTTTTCCTTTTCTTTTCCATCAGTCAGATAAGTGGTTGCTGCTGGGTTGGAAAGGGATTACGAGACTGACTGGGAAATTGTCTCAGAAACTTGAAAATGGAGATCATATGACTGCAGCAGCCACCAGTAGCACTGAAGCAACCACAGCTTTCCCATATTTCATTCCCTTGGGAGTCATGGATGTCGGATTTTGGACATGTTTCTGTAGGTTAGCCCATTTGAGATACCTTGGTTCAAAAATGGTTGCTGTATGATGTACCATTTTGTCTATTGAACAGTCACGATGAGAGTTTTACTACAGATAGTCCTCGACATACAACTATAATGGAGCCTACCCGTTATGTTTGTATGTCATAATAGTCATAAAACAGTTATGTGATCAGCTCACTTTTACAACTTTTTTTGTCATGGTCATTAAATAAGCATGTCAGTTTTAAGTGTGACTGACATGATCATTAAACGAACACTATTGTAAGTGTGAACTCATTGTTTTGCCGAAAATCAGAAGTGCTAGTTTTTGGCAAAGCTATCATGAAATGCTGTCATGTGACCATGGAATGCTGGACATGGCCATATAGGTGCCTAAATGAGATCATGTGATTTTGGGGGGAGTGGCCATTGGAACGTAGGTTCTGGTCATAAACACCCTTTTTCAGGTAGTCAGGTAGTCCCTGACTTATGACTGGTTGCAAATCGAGGTTTACCTGTATTAGTTTTGGCATAACATGATGTGTGAATCCGGATATTGTAGGTTTAAACTTAGGTTTAGAGAACAGAACAGGGTTTGTCAACTTTTCCAGCCAATTATTTTTAAAAATCAGAATCTTGACAATTTCATGAAACTTTGGCAGTCACACTCTTGATATGCCATTTTAGAATATCAAAACCGTGTGAAGTCTTACATAAAAACACTAAGACTTTGCAATAATTGGCAATCCTGTGAGATTTTATCATATATATTAAAGGTGTTCATACTTTGCAAATCATAGAATCATAGGACTGGAAGGGATCTTGGAGGTCTTCTAGTTCAACCCCATGCCTAGAACAGGAGTCTTATTCCATCCAGTACAAATAGTTGTCCAGTCTTTGGAAAAAATGTTATTGTCCGCTATTTATTAAAGACACAATTTTCCAGGCTTCGGTGTAAACCTAAAATTGCTGTTATTCTTATAATAGTTGATATAAGGAAGTAGCTGTTTAAAGGTATCAGGATCAGGACATTAGAATGATCATAGGTGCTGTACTATGCTATTAATCCTTGGTTGTTTCATTTGATTAATTGACTTGGAAAGTAATGAAGTTTAGAAGATTGCTGCTAGCTGCAAGGTAATCAGGACAAAGTAGATAGAACCAAATGGCTGGGGTAAAAGTTTAAACTTAAGATTTAGTTTGGTATTTGGAAGTTGGGCTAACTGGAATAATGAAAGTCTTTCTAAGTACAAAATAACATGTCTCACTTTTGTGTAGTTAGAATCAGAATTGTATAATTTTGAAATTTGTTTGAATTATAGTTATTATTATTATTATTATTATTATTATTATTATTATTATTATTATTATTATTAATTTAATTTATATCCCGCCCTTCTCCTTACGGACTCAGGGTGGCTAACAACCAAATAAAACACTAATCCCCAAAAACTACAATTTAAAAACATAAGTAAAAACAAATATTAGTAATTTGGTCAAGTTAATTTAAAAATTGCTTTAAAACCCCATTAAAATTTTCCCCTAGGCCAGTCCTGCAAGTTGGAATAGCCATGTCTTAAGGGCGCGGCGGAAGGAAGGGAGATCAGGGATCACCC
>NW_015390673.1:23952-26306 GCF_001527695.2 Protobothrops mucrosquamatus | reverse complement strand
CGAGGGAATTGCTGTGCAACCACACTCTCAACAACCTTCGCCACAAAGCGAAGGTTGGAGACTGGGCGATAGTTAGCCAATACATCTGGATCCAGGGAAGGCTTCTTCAGGAGGGGCCTCACCACCGCCTCCTTTAGGATCGCGGGGAAGGCACCCTCCCGTAAAGAAGCGTTTATAATTCCCTGGAGCCAGGCTCGTGGACCCTCCCGAGCCGCCAGTACCAGCCAGGAGGGACACGGATCCAATAAACATGTGGTTGCATTCAGCCTCCCCAGGATCCTGTCCACATCCTCGGGAGCCACAGAGTCAAACTCCTCCCATATAATCGTCTCAAGACCTGCTCCCTCCACCTCCCCCGGGGCCACCCAGTCGGAGTTCTCAGAATTCCCTGCTCACTTGGACATCAGCCATGCTAATTGGAATACTGTTCAGTTGCAATGCATTTGGAGGACTCCAGTTTGGAGAAGAAAGAACTGTCACAGTTTTCCACCCCAGAATTTATTTTGATGCAAAAAATTGGTGAAAATCTGTGGTGGAATATAGTGAGGAAGGATGGAGGGGGAGCATTACAAAGGAATAACAGGCAACTCAGTCCATATACTGGTATTATGTGTGAGAGAAAGAGAGTGGGAACAGCCTCTCCCTAACAGTTCACAGAGTATATTGTAGATGCAGATAGTAGAGGCTTTAGTCTGGCAAAGTTTTGTCTATAGATGTGAAACCATAAGGAACTCTATTTGGAAAAATGTCTACATATTATTCTTGGTTTGGGGCCTGACAAAATCTGAATATAATCTGGTAGATAATCTGAAAGAGCTGGTACTTTCTCCCCTTCTCCTTTAAAATAAATATATTTATTGAAAGAGATTGTGGCTAAACAATTGTGTATACATACATAATAAGTCTGGACCACCTTTACTAATGTGTGAAGGCATGGTCACAAATGGCAAAATTTAGCATGAAAATGTACAAAGAACAAGTCTTGCTAGAATAGTTATTACTTTATTTTTCTATTGGGCAACTGCCTTAGATTCTGGGCATACTATGGATATAATACATTTTTGTTTTAGCAAAGCATTTGACAAAACGTAGCCTGTCACATTCTGATCAGCAAGTTACATTTTGTTTTGTTTTATCTATTTATTTCCTGCCATTATTTTTTTGAATAACTCAAGGTGGTGAACATATCCAGCCCATCTTTCTCTTCCTATTGTCCCTACAACAACAACTATATGATGTGAATTGGGCTGAGAGAGGATAACTGGCTCAATGTCATCCAACTGACTTTAATGGCTAAAGCAGAACTAAAACTCTTCAGTTCTGTTTTCTAGCCTGGTGTCTTAACCATTAGACCAAACTGACTCTTGTTGAATAGGCTGACTGGAATATTTAGTTTGTATATCCAAAGATAATTTAAAAACTGTACCTCACATGGTCATTAATGTTTTGCTTATCAAACCTGCAGATGGCACATAAATGGGTGGGATATTAATATGGTTGCAGAGGAAACAATATTCAAAATTATTTGGGAAGTGGATTGAAAATAACAATCTGAAAAATATAACTATGGCATATAATCTTTTAGAAATGCTGGGACATTAATATGAGTTACATAAAACACTGATGGAATGGCAATGCAGCAAAAGAATGAGTGCATTTTTGCATAGCAAAGCAGTACTGGAAGTCTCATCTCTTTCTCTCTCTTCTCTTTCCAAAAGAGATAAATTTGTTGATGTGCATCTATTCTAAAGCTATGAGTGTGCAAAATGGTGTAGGGTTCCTGCCTGAGCAGGGGGTTGGACTTGATGACCTCCAAGGTCCCTTCCAACTTTATTATTATTATTATTATTATTATTATTATTATTATTATTATTATTATTATTATTATTATTATTATTATTATTATTATTATTATTTGTTAGGAAAATGGTCTAAGCCAGTAGTGGCGAACCTATGGCACACGTGCCAGAGGCGGCACTCAGAGCCCTCTCTGTGGGCACGTGCGCCATCACCCCAGCCCTGACTCCACCCGCGGCCCCCTCCTCACTAGCAGCCCTCCCAGAGGAGAGTCACCCCCGGGTGCGGCCCACGCAGAGCAGTGCAACCAAGGACATGGCAGCAGGAACAAGACTCCGCCCTCACGCCCCATCATGCGCAGATGATGCTGCGGGGCACGGGCGGAAGGCATGGCCGCCATGATGCTCCAGGGCCGCCTGGGCGATCTGCTGCGATGGGCTGTGGAGGTGGTGGGTGGTCCTGCGGATGGGCGGGGCAGGGGTAGAGTGGGGATGGGTGGAGGGGGTGGGGGCGATTTTTGGGCACTTGGTCTCTAAAAGGTTCGCCATCACTGGTCT
>NW_015390673.1:19592-22897 GCF_001527695.2 Protobothrops mucrosquamatus | reverse complement strand
CAGATGATGCTGCGGGGCACGGGCGGAAGGCATGGCCGCCATGATGCTCCAGGGCCGCCTGGGCGATCTGCTGCGATGGGCTGTGGAGGTGGTGGGTGGTCCTGCGGATGGGCGGGGCAGGGGTAGAGTGGGGATGGGTGGAGGGGGTGGGGGCGATTTTTGGGCACTTGGTCTCTAAAAGGTTCGCCATCACTGGTCTAAGCCCAAAATGCCCATTGTAAATATTCTAGAAATAGTTGGATTATTTTGGATCACTTCTTGAATATTTGGAATAACTTCTTCTAGGGTAAAACCACTTTAGAGGCATTTAGAACAGCTGTTCTGAGGATAAAATGGCACATTTTGGGGTCTTTCTGATGGAACATTCACGTTATCTTCATAGATGTGTCAAAACCACTGTTTATTTTTCAAAGTATTTGTATAAGCAAAAAGCCAGTGAGATTAGTGCTTTTGTTTGCACATGCAATTATATTCTTGCTCAAACTCATTTAACATAGACACATATGTATAGTGAATAATAGTAGCTTCCTCAGTGTTGATAATGGCATCAACAATTTTGGCATCATCTGAAACTGGCTGACTCTGGGTAGAGTAATGCTGCTTGAGCAAGATACCCCTTTCCCTAAATTCTGCCAATTTTTTCCCTTCTAGTTTGAGCTCCAGGTCCACATTCCGGTGGTTCTGAGCAATTCTTCAATATACTGTTATGGATTTTTAGAGTAAGAGGAAGTAATTCCAGTTATGTTACTTTTGGATCACAGCTGCTATCTTATCTTAGCATTGTATTTATGTCTGTGTATTTGCATCCTTTTATGTCAGGCAACTTGAATCAGCAAGTTGTTTTTTTTATTTAAAGGGAATCAGCTAGATAAAGAGAAGGAGCAAAGATAAGGCATATCTTGTTGAAGATTGGGAACTGAAAAATCATTTCCTGCCTTCTCATCCTTCTTTAAGTGAAATGTGCATGTTATTTTTTCTCATTTTAAGTCCTGTAGATTTTAACCTAAGTTTCAAACATTGTACTTCTGAATCACATCCATATTTGGTGTACTGTCCTATAAATATTTAAAGGAAGTAGGTACATTGATAGTTTGAAAAGCATCTGAGTATTTTATCTTAGCACAATCTCATGTTTTGGAATACAAATCTGGAGTTTGAAAGTGGAATCTAAATTACTAGTGTTCATGCTTTGTTATATCCTGTTTCTTGGAGCATGTGCTTAGGTGAGCCTGATAGGAGACCTTGTACAGTTTGGGAAAACTCCATAATGCTTTGGTTTGTACATTATTGTCTTTGAGAAGAAGTGAATGGGTCAAGAAACTTCCTGAGGCTTATGAGATAAGAGCATTGTGCAACAGCTTATATTTATTTATCTCTACTATATTTATATCTTGTTTGTTGCATCTGGTGCATTTCAAGAAAATAGGAGAGGCATTGTAGCTAAGTGGAAGAATCCATGGTTATCATAAGGAAGATCCTTCTTTGCAATCTCTGCGTCGCTAGATCCATTAGGGAAAGCTCCAACTGCTGTTGCCATCAGTGTTGATAATATTAATCATTGGTTTAACATTGACCATGCATTGTGGTCTCTTTGTTCTTCTGACATTTGTCATTAAAATTGACAAAGTTGGAGTATGTTTAGCTTGGAGAAGATGCAAGGAAGGTATAGTAGGGTTACTGACTTCAAATATTGGAAGGATTATCAAATAGATGATGAAGGAAATCTATTTTGTTTGGCTAAAGGAATGGTGGGATGATTAAAATAACTAAAAAAGAGTTTTCCACTAGACTTTAAGAAGAATTTCTTGATTCTTCTTAAATGGTGTAGTTTGAAATTGGAATAAATTATCCCAAAAGGTGACAAGTTCTTTTTTCTTACAGAATTTTGGATGGTCTTGATGGCTGCCTATAGCTGATCTTAACCAGAAGATTTTCAGCATGTAGGGAGGAATTGGTTTATATAGCTTTTGAAAGTCTTTCCGATGGTCTGTTACCTTTATATCTTCCTTTGTAGATTTGCCATTATTCTGGAAATAAGGTGCTGTTCTTTATGGCCTTTTAGGCAATTCTGCAGAGACAGCTCTTTATAATTAAAATCCAGTATGTCCCAAGGTTTCTAACTGCTCAGACATTTACTAATATGCACTAAATCCAACAGACTGCATATTTTGTCCAGACTGGAAAGGAGCTACGCCAGGGTTTGTTCAATGTGAGTTAGCTCAGTGCTCCCAGGATGGGAATCGTCCATCATAATTACTAATCCGAATAAGAGTTTAGCTTTGCAATTTTATGTTACGAAAAACTTATAGCCATCTCTTTGTTTCTTGTAGTTTCTGTGCTTTAGGTTAGTAAATGGTCATGTGCTATTTAAAATGTTATGGTTTTGTTTGTAATTGCATTATTTTATTTCTTTTCTTAACAGTAATTTGATTTATCTGATGATAAAATCCATTGCAGTTCTGAAGGACTATAGATAGCATACAACAACAAATATCAACCTAGACAAAAAAAAGAAAAAAGAAAAAAGGACATCACAATAAATCTCCATCAGTAATAAAGGATAAAATCCCAGAGATCCATAATAATCAAATTGAAACTTACTGTAGCTGTTAATCTAATCTAGCGGTCTCCAACCATGCCAGCATTGCAGACCAGCGGGGGGGAGAGAGGGGGTAAGCATGTGGGGCAACGCTATTTGGGCAAGTGGGGGTCCACCCGCTGCACACGCAAGTAATTAGAATAGAATAGAGCTGAAAGGGACCTTGGAGGTCTTCTAGTCCAGTCCCCTGCTTAAGCAGAACCTATACCTCCAGGGTTCCTCAGACCACACTTTAAGAAACATTGCGCTATAGCATATTTGAAAGATGGACATGCAGTCTCTGAAGTACAGTGAACTCTCCATATCATGTGGCAGTCGAAATGTTTTTCTGATGTCTAGTTTGAACTTCCTTGTAGTTTTAATCCTTTGGTTTTGATCCTGCCCTCTGGAGCAATAGATGTAAATCCCCTCACTTTTCAGCCTTTCATATATTTGAAGTCTGTGGTCATATCTCCCCTTAATTGTCTTTTCTGTAGGCTAAACATATTCCTATCCTTTAACTGTTCTTCACAGTTGGATTTCCAAATATTTCACCATCTTGGTAATCCTTCTTTCAGCTTGTTCGTATCTGTCGTGGTCCTTTTTGAACAGTGATGCCCAGCTCAAGATGTCATAGTCAAATAGGGCCTGATGATGACAAATTAGAAAAGAAAAATTATTTCCTTTGATCTGGATTTCATGTTTCTCTTAAGTGATTCCAAAACAG
>NW_015390673.1:14924-17070 GCF_001527695.2 Protobothrops mucrosquamatus | reverse complement strand
AATTGAGAGAGAGAGAGAGACAAACACACACACACACACAAAGAGGAGAGGGGAACTGCTGGGGCCGGCCCGTATTGAAGAATATGGCCGAATTTACCCGGGCTGGCCGTATATCGGCGTATAACACGCACACATCATTTGCCCCCTATTTTCAGGGGGAAAAAGTGCGTGTTATACGCCGATAAATACGGTATATTCCCAGTAGAGATTCAAAGAAGTAAAAGCATAAGGTAAAGCAAAGATAGTTTTTTTCTGTCCAGAAAGCAAAGATAGTCGTTTATGTCATGGAATTAATTTTAGAACTGTGTTGTCTTGAGGTGGGCCTTAAATGCTGGAACTCCTGGCCTCCAATTGACCATGCAAAATCTCCTCAGTTCTGATTACAAAAGCCAGTCTAGGTATCCCTGAATGAACCATCCCATCCAAGGTGCAGCCAAGTACTGCTTGCCACATAGAGACCGGCTAAGTGGTTGGACCTCTCCTTCAACTTGTGTATTTCTGAAAACAACACTGGCAGTAGTGGAATATGCTTTTTCTCACCACTGGAGCTTGGCTTTTGAGCATCAGATGTAATAGTGCTTCATCATGTGGTTCTTGCCTCATGTGAAGCCAATGCACAGATTACGGGCCTGGCGTCCAATTAACTTTGTATTTTGAAGAACTATTTGGAGAAGAACAAGACTTGAAGAAATTGGCAAAATGGGTTAGTAGAGTCTGAGGGATGAGGACGTAGCGAACATGGTAGATAAAGAGTGAACACAACATTGCCAGGTGGCTGATACATTGCCCAATATGTGGAAGAATTGGAAAGATGGTATTATTTATACATGCATTACCAAAATGAAATGTTTGGGACTTGGAGGCTACCCATTTAACTTGCATGTTTTACTTAGAACCTTTTTCATCTTTGTTCTATGTCTTCTGTCATCCTACCTCAAGTAACTTTTTTTGTCAGAGTGCCTGTTTGCTACTCTTGTCTTCAGT
Organism: Protobothrops mucrosquamatus; assembly: GCF_001527695.2. Classification (NCBI taxonomy): domain Eukaryota; kingdom Metazoa; phylum Chordata; class Lepidosauria; order Squamata; family Viperidae; genus Protobothrops; species Protobothrops mucrosquamatus. The sequence continues at coordinate 16,086 of NW_015390673.1, read as the reverse complement.
ACGGCATACACTTTATTTTTAATATTTTCATTTTTACTGTCCCATTCCCAAGAAAGCATCTCTATCCTGACTGTTCATCCTGGAATTAAAAAGTGGAGCAAAGTTTGCTATAATCAAGCATATCTTTCCCAGGTTATGCAGTTGTATTAAATTCATATTATTGTCTTAGCTTGTTACTAGAAACGGGGGGAAGGTTTTTTTGGGAAAAACAATAACTGGAAGGAACCAAGTTGGGAAACGAAATTATGGTCTACATAAACTTCAGAGGTAGATTTGTAATTGGGTATGCTGGCCACCTGTTTTTATTTCTATGTGGTTAGTAGATTAGTATTTTCTTCTCAACCACCAAATCTGGTTTCAAGTCTCAGGGTCAGTATTCTTTAAAAAAACTCAAAATGATAAACTTTAGATTACATTAAACTTTACATAAAGTTTTATCTGTAGTGCATTCTATTGGGCAGTTTTCTGAAATATAACTGTCACTATTTTACCTTTTTTACTGATAAGAAATCTTGTTATTTAACTCAATACATTTATTAATGCACAAGTTTTTGAGACTTGTAGTTGACTTCATTGGCTGTATGATCTGGAGGCCTCAGGCTAGAAAGGCCACATTTCAGGCTTCGCATACCAACTGTGCATTATGGTATCTGTAATGAACGAAGAAGGAACCAAGCAAAATTAACACACCATATGAACTATACCATTATATACTGGTAGTCCCCAACTTACAGGTGTTTGTTTAAGGATGATTGAAAGGCATGACTGCCTTGGACAAAGTGCTTTACAACCTGTACTTGCACTTATAACTAGCATCATTTCTGAAGTCATGTGATTGCAGATAGAGTGCTTGGCAACTGGCTTGCATTTATGACTGGTTGCAGCATCTTGCGGTCACTTGATCACAATTTGCTAAATGACTGTGATTTGCTTAATGACTATGCTAAAAATCATTATAAAATCAAGTCCCGTCGCACAATGATTCAACTTATAACCATATTGACTTATGGCTGAAATTCTGATCCCAATTGTGGTTGTAAATCAAGGACTACCTATATATAAACCTATAATTGTTGGAATGGCATTTTCTAATTGCAAATGGAAGGAACTATGCTTGTGAATGATACTACTGCAACTTTCTGCTCATAATTGCAGAATAGTG
>NW_015390673.1:7579-13125 GCF_001527695.2 Protobothrops mucrosquamatus | reverse complement strand
AGAGAGAGGGAGACAATACCTGCCTGTCTTGGCAGGGGAGAGCAGTTGTTTTGTTATCTCCCAAGATGGACAAAAGTTATAAGTGTTTTTCTTCAATACCAGCCTTAAAACATCAGGTGTCTTCATACTGGTTAAATTAGCTCTGTAAATCTTTGTCACAAAGTTGTTTGCTAACTCAAAGATGATCTACCCCAGTGGTCACAAACTCGCAAAGTCACATGACATGTCACGATGTATCGCAACTTTTTTTTCCATTGCTGGCAATGGGGTGGGTGCGGTTTCAGCATGACGCATCTGGCCCGAGGCCGGCAGTTTGACATCCCTGATCTAGCCCAAGCCTACTAATGCCAACATTCATGTTATCTCACTTTGTGGGCTAAAGAGGCAGCCTTTTGCCTGATCCCACATGATGAATTCTATGTTCTTTGCTATTGCTTCCGAGTTTGAGCCTCTTTTCCAATCTTTATTGCTGTTCCCTGCACAGCTCTCTATGTACAAGTCACTCTCATGGCCGACTACCTGACTGTTAGCAGAGGAACTTAGCAGACTGGAACCCAGGAACTTCAGAATGCTTTGCCCCAAGCCACCATCCTCTTCAAACCTTAAAATCTTTTCTTATTCTCGGCAAGCATGTAGGCAGGAGATAGGAAATGAAACTTTTGTAATAGCTTTTTCAGATCCCACACAGCTGTCTGCCTTAGCTTGAGACAGTCGGCAGTTGTATTAAGCAAATTATTCCTCTAAAAACCAGCCCTATATTGCCTCTTGTGACTGTTCAGGGGAGATCCCTATGTTGAGTAAACATAAACTTCATTTTTGGGCTTCTCCAACTGGACATCATATAATGTCTTACACACTTTTTTAAGTATGGAGAATACAGGTATGAATAATTACTGCAGATTATTTTTTTAGGGGTGATTTTGCTATTGGTGCATTATTTGCAGGGGGGTTAGCAGCAACGTAATTTTTCTGTTTGTCCTTGAAGCACAGCATTAAAGTCTCCTTCCCCAATGTCCCAATTCTCTCTATGTTTATTCAAAGCCCAAACCAGCATTTTAAAAAATGGATACCTACCTACCTGTCTACCTACCTACCTACTTTGATGTGCTGCCAAGTTTGCATATTTAAGATTTTTTTCTTTTCCATCTCCATATTGTAATACCACAGCTTGAACTCTTTCAGCCTCTGTGTCAGATCAACACAGTTTTGGAGCAGACATGATAGGTCCAAAAATCTATTTTCCTCCTGGTCTATGACACTTTTTAAACAGAGTTCTTAGGTTCTTAATCAGTTAGAACCTATAACCTTAGACTTACATTTAATATGTTTTTAATTGATACTCTACTATGAACATGAGAGATGATTTGTGGTCAGATTTTGGTTCTACTAAAAGATGGTTATAGATTTTATAGACCAACAGGAAACAACTTGCAGATATTATTCATAGGTTCCATCCCTTTTCACCATCATCAGCCATGATTTGGGGACGAAGGTCAATTTGTAGAAGCATCAAACAGGCCATGCCTTCTGAGGAAGGAGCAATCTGGGATTAGCAAAGAAAATTTGTAAAAAGATGATGTGTGTTACTTGCAATATGTCTGGATGGTGCATAACTCCCTTTGGAGATAGTGGGCTATTAGAAATATAGATGTAATAGCTTAAACCGGAATGAGGAATATCCATGTTCCTTCTAAGAATAGGTGATAGGATTTTATCTTACCTTACATCATTATGGGCCTGGCCTCTCTCTCCAGAAACCACTAGTTGGGCAAGAGTGTACCACTTGCCTTGGAAACACTTTTCAACTAAGTATATTCTGGCACACAAAACAGCATAGGAACAAAAGTTTGCAATTTGACAACAGGCAGTGCCTGCTACAGTATAGAAACTAAAGAGAGAAAGTAGAAAATGAAGGGGAAACTTGAAAACTAACTTGCAGGTTGATTGGATTGGGGGATAAGAATATGATAGCATATCCTTTCTGTCATTGTCAATATACCTGTTTTAGATTAGCGTGGATAATAGGGCTTTTTTCATATTGTTAAGATACAAATTTATTGTCCCTCATTGCTGGTCATGCTAATGATGATGGGAGTGGTTATTCAACAGCATTGATTTATCAGTCTTTAAAACCCAGAAAGTTAAAAGATAAGCAAGGAAATCTAGGAATAATAATAATAACAACAACAACAAAACAACAACAAAACAACAACAACAACAACAACAACAACAACAACAACAACAACAACAATAATAATAATAATAATAATAATAATAATAATAATAATAATAATAATAATAATAATAATAGAGTTGGAAGGGACCTTGGAGGTCTTCTAGTCTAACCCCCTGCTCAGGAAGGACACCCTATACCATTTCAGACAAATGGTTGTCCAGTGTCTTCTTAAAAACTTCCACCTTAGTTCTTTATATTCATATATAATGTGCCTATTCTCAGATGTGTTGAACTACATTTGAATGTTTTTGAATTTTAGGTAACTATGAATAGAAAAAGTGGTAAATATTACTGGACTGAGAGGGGAATGTTACGGCTTAATAGAATTTGGGTGCAATTGATCGTAGGGAGAAAAAGAGCTCACTGGTTATTGAAATTCTGAAGGTGGGTTTCTCCTTTGCTTGAGAGCTAGCATTGCCCTCTTTAAAAACATTTCTCCATAATAGAGAGAAATTAGAAATATAGTATGCTTTTATGAAGGGTAAGTTCTCCATATACCTGTGTAACAGAACTGATATTTTTATAGTAAGGAGAATAGAATTTATTGCATAGCAAAATGAGACTCCTTAATAATCTTGGCCAACTTGGACTGTTTACCTTGGAATTGCCTGAGGCGTGATAGTGCCAGAAGTAAAAATACTGGAATTGTCTCCTGCTAGATTTGTTGGAGGGCATAACAAAGTGTATTTCTTATAGAAAACATAGATAAACCCTCCACATTTAGAAACCTCATCTCCTGTTTCTAACTCTGTATCGGCAAAAGTTGAGATGACTGTTTTCCTTCCCAAGACCTAATTCACTTGTGTGAGATGCTACCAGCGTTAGCTTTTCTGTTGAGAGAAAATGATATTTCTATATTTGTTCCCTCCTTCATCTCCATACTATCATGCTGATGCATCCCATTCTTATTAGCTGTACCAATGTAGGAGCTGTTTGCAACAGTATAATTGTTTTGAGAGTGTGGAAACTTTGTATGCTGATCATTGAGTTGTTTTGAAGTGAGGGGGGAATTATACATATGGACATGCTAGGAGAGTATCATTGGCTACTGGTTTTATATAGAGAGAAGATCCTTATGCTGGTGGTAGATAGGACTGTTCACTTTTGTGGTGTTTAGCAAAATCAAAATACCTGAAACAAGCTTATCTAAAATAAAATTATATTAATCAACTAATCCTTCTCCTTCACTCCTAACAGTGAAGTGGGGAAATTGCTAGTCACTACCCACATACCAAAATTAGTTCTCAGAGTAAGTTTATGATCAGTGATGGACCTAAAATTTTAAGCATATCACAAAGGTCATATAATCTAGTCCCTTGCATGGCGACATATCTAGTGTTACAACAGTCCTAATATAGGTATTCAGACTTTGCTTTAAAACCTTTAATGATTATGACAGACTTCCTGACAGTGAGAACAACTAACCAATAGAATAGCTTGCCTCCAGAAATCTTGGGCTCTCCATCACTGGAGATTTTTAAGAAGAGGCTAGACCAGGAGTGTCAAACTCAATTTCACTGAGGGCTGCATCAGCATTGCGGTTACCCTTGGGGGGCCGGGTGGGTGTGGCCAGAGTGGGTGCAGCCTACTGGGTGGGCATGGATGGAGTGGGTGTGGCCTACTGGGTAGACATGGCCAGTTCTACATCATTCGCGTCAAGGATGCCTGTGGGGGCCTGGGCAGGAGTGGGACAGATCTGAGGGTCTCTGGCAAAAGAGGGTGGGACGGGGGCAAGTGCCAAGGCATGGTCCACCGGGGCAAGTGCCAAGATGGCCAGCACAAAATTGTACATTGGCTCCCTGCTGGCCTGGGCCAGGGCCAGGGCCAAGGCAGCGGGGGCCGTTCCAGGATGGCTTCGCGGGCCACATAAAACCACTTCGTGGGCCGCATCCGGCCCCCGGGCCTTGTGTTTGACGTGTGGGATAGACAGTCACTTGTCTGAGATGGTATAGATTCTCCTTCTTGAGCAGGGGGCTGGACTAAAAGACCTCCAAAGTTCCTTCCAGCTCTGTTCTATTCTGTCCTGTCCTGTCCTATCCTATTATTATGAATCTTCCACTTTCTAAAACACCGTTCCATTCTTAAACAATTCTCTTAATTGCTTTCTATTGTTTTCTTGAATTCTTTTTCTTGTAATTTGCTGATAGCTAAACCTTTGCTTTGAAGCAATGGTTTCATTGTACATGAACTATCCTTCAAATAAATGATATATCTTTTTAATGGTCTCATCTTCAAGTGAAACACAGCAATTCTGTCAAGCTTTCCTAATATTAATATGAGTTGGCCAGTAAGTATCCAATCATCTTTGCCTCTATGCTGTGGGTTATATTCTAATTTATCAATCTTGTTCCTAAACTACAGTGTCCCATGAAGTGAAAAGCAGAATAACATAATCTAACATCTTGTGATTGAAATGCTGCCTTTTTGTTGATGTAACCTACTGTGTGCAGAGAACTTAAATCAAGTTTTCTAAGGAAAGAGAAAACAAACTGTAATTTTCTATGCTGCCTTCACGACTTAACACGACTACACACATATAGTTGAATTACTCAAACCTTTTAAGACTGTGTATATTTTTTGTCTTGTCTTACTCTACATTCACTTTTTTTGTCAATGGGCACTTATATGAATGATTTGTGGATGCTGGTGTAGCTCATTCTGCTCTGTAGACTCTTCCTGAGGTCTTACCAATCTCCTCTGTGATTATGCAGGGAGTTAAAGAACATTCTTTTTGTTTTACAGAGGAATCTTCCTGTTCCTGTCTTTTGATCCACTAACTACCCAGCATCCTTGTCTCATGTCCCCTGCCCCACTATTTTCCCACTAACTGCTGGGTTAGGATTTTCTGTACAAATAGTCTGCCTCTTTATATAGTCCTTACTTTACAACAGTAATTTCTGTTGCTAAGCTATGTGTCAGGCTTGTCTCAGCTTGGGCATGTAGGATAAAAAAAACCTCGACTCCATTTGTAATGAAAGGTATACTTTTACTAAAGCTGGATCTGAATATTCCTGCTTAAAATTTGCCTTTTCCCCATTTCCCGGGCCCTCCCCCACTTGACCAGTTCATGAGTGTCCAATGATATTTGAATTTGGTGTTTTGGTAACTGCTTTAGGTTTGGTGCCTCGTTGGTGTAGTTTCACATTCTGTTCTCATGCTCATGTCCTTGGATGAGCTGGTCATTTCTGGATTGCCACTTCTGATTCCTGTCATCCTGTCATCCCTCCCCCCCCCCCCCGCCGCATTCCCATTCTCCCTCCTCTCGCATTTTATGGCAAGATGCCAGTGAAGCAGGCTCAGGCTGAAGCAT